>NW_023604861.1:58295991-58577692 GCF_014898055.3 Talpa occidentalis
CACTCCTAGGTATTTACCCAACGGACACAGAAACATTACTTCCAAAGAGCACCTGCACCCCTATGTTTATAGCAGCACTGTTTACAATAGCTAAGCTTTGGAATCAACCCAAATGCCCAAAAATAGATGACTGGATCAAGAAGATGTGGTACATACACACCATGGAATATTACTCAGCATTCAAGAAAGATAAACACATGCAATTTGCAGCAACATGGATGGCGCTGGAAGGGATCATGCTCAGCGAAACAAGCCGGACAGAAAAAGAAAAATACCGGATGGTCTCACTCATAGCAGGAATCTAGAAAACTTAAATAAGGGACCAGGAAAATGAATATAAGAAAGTGAAAATCAAAATCAACAAAAAACTATGAACCAGAGACACTCTATGGGGGGTAAGGGGGCAAGGAGGGGAGGGATTGGGGTGAAAATAAGGGGGTTGCAATTGTATGGGGAATATAAAAATAAAATTTATTAAAAAAAAAAAGAAGTCCTTCCTTGCCTGTTCCATTTCAGAGAGAAAGCTTTTAGTGATCAGGAGTAGCACCCTCTGTGGAATGGTATTAGCTTAAAAAATCAGGTTAAGGAATTTTCTATTTCTATTTTGCTAAGTTTTTTAAATTTTATTTTTTCAGTTATGGGTATTCCTACTCATTTTACACCTGCCATTTTAATGGATGTTCTACCAAACTATTGAGAAATTATCTGCTTTCCAGAACCTCATAGTTAAATTCACAATTTCTCATCAGTTTTCAATGATGGAGGCTCATTTTCCACCTTATCTTCGGTGCACCATAAAGTATGCCAATGTGGAAAAGCAAATCAAATTTTTAAAAATTGATGTTGTGTCACCTCAGTCACAATGTCAAACTCTATTGTATATGAGTTTCTGGGAATGAGACATTCTATGCTGTATAAAATGCTTCAAAATGCAAAATACATATTGCATATTCCAAATCAACCAACTTTTGGGTCCTTCTGGCAAATGAGACCCCAGGTCCTTAGGATCGTTTTCTCTTTCTTTGCATGTGAAATTTCAGCTGCTCAGCTAATTGCAGTGACCCTGAGATCCCAGCACAACAGCAGTCTAACAAAGACAGCAGCAAAGACTCAGAAAGAGATTGATTTTTTTGAGACTCAATAAAAATTCACCTATTATCTATTTCCTGCAAAGAGGTCAGCAAGCTGGTCTCTCCCTGTGGCTGAGGGAAGCTTAAGAGCTCAGAATTCAAAGAAGGGTTTCAGGATTCACTGTGCTCAGCTTTCTTTCATTTCTTGTCCTTCTACACACAGATATACACACACACCCTTAACCTTCCCATTCCTGTCCTGACATTTGCTTTTTTCATCACTGTCAGTAAAAACAAGTGTGGCTTCTGAGATCCATGAAAAGCAACCTCTTGGGTACAAAATATAAATCACAGGTGTGTGAATCATCACCCCAAGAGCTGGCATGCTGTTTACTTGCCTCAGAGTCTGCATTTTCACTTAATGCTGGAAATGAGCTTTTGTACGTATGTGGGGTGCAGGGAGGGGGGCGGTGGGCATATAAAACACAATGGTTTCAGTGACTCAGAACTGGCAAAAGTCTGTGTGTGGGCAGAGATTGGAGGATTCATTCTGGCATCTAATCAGTCTTGAGAGCAGTAAAAATGTGGAAAGGGAGCCAGCTTATCAGCATATTGACATGCAATGAAAGCTCCCTCAACTGCTTCCCAATTTCCTATGCAGAATAACTGAGAAAGAAAGACACTGTCAGAGGAAAAAAATATTTGCTTGAACATTCTCTTTAACCAGAGGAGTGATTCATTTTCTGGGAATACACTATCATTTGGTCTCTATCACACTGAAAGAACTGACTGGGGCAATCAGTTCCACATAACATCAGTTAAACCACCAGTGGAGAGGAAAAAACCCAAATCAATAATAGTTGTTTCACCGACTTGATGGGTTACTTCAGGAGATTCATTGGTTGACTTGTGGCCTTGGCTGCTGCCACATCTGTGGGGACCTCAGGCTGAGGTAGACCTTGCAGGAGGCTGGCAAAGTACAAGGTGACCGCAGGCTTGACCCGGACACCTCACAGAGGGGAACGACCTTCCTCAGGTGTGGTCTTGGTCATCCTGGTGAGCACTGTGGCAGAGTCTTGGCAGATTGCCTTTGCTGAGTGTCTTCTTCAAGAGGAGCACTTTACTTTTAACAAGCTAGCGGGGTAGGGATTGTCATCCCTGCTTGTTCTTTACTTGCTTGGGGATTTTAGAACAGTCATTTACTTGGTTAGTGGGCATTGCAATTTGGATTTACCTCTGTCCATTGCCAAATCCAGAGTTCTCTTCAGGATACCATCTGCCTCTCATGGTGTGGTGGCTGAGCACACAGGTTCTGGAATCTGACAGACCTGGGTTCAGATCCTGGCACCACTACTTGCTGTGGAAACTGGGGCAATTTACTTTTCTAAATTTCATCCTCCCATCTTCAAAACAGGAATGATACATACTCATGGATACCGTGTTTATAAAGTCCTTTGCATATTATAACTGCAGAAAAGTTTACATGTTTTTATTTCCTTAACCGTTACTCTTAGTAATATCAGTAACAGGACTGAGAAGAGATTGTCTTAAATCCATACTATGGCTCAGCTTTCCTCTTTCCTTGATTTTACCACTTAGAAATCCCTGACAAAGTCTCTGTGTGAGCCATAACACAGGTATCAGTATTTAATTGCCCACCTCTAAGTTTTAGTGAGCATTTACTAGTTCACGACTGTAGGGTAAGGTAAAATGTCAGGCTTTTCTGCCCTCCCACCATCAGGATAGATGATGGATCCTTACAGTCCTGAATGCATGCCTGATGGCGGGCACCTGGAGTAGGGTGTGGGCATAGGTAGATGGGATTCACCTGGACTAAGACTGGGCTTTTAAGGGCGGCATCACAGGGACGCCAGAAGAAGCCAAAAGAGAAGCCGAGAAGCAGCAGAACAAATGGAAGAGCAGAGAAGCAGAGAGAACGCCAGAGAGCCCAGATAGAGTGAGGATTTGCTGGGGGCTGGGAGGATTGCTAGCCTCCTGGCCCCCCAGCACCCCTGCCTGCCATATGCCTGGTGAACCCCAATAGAAGACCTGCAAAAACCCACTGAGGACACTGACTCCTCCTTTACCCGGTCTGCTGGATCAGGAAATCTGCTCAGTGGTCCTTCCTGCCCCTACAACAACACAGAGATTTCTACTACACCTGCTTTATTCAGCCAGTATTTGAAACATTCCTGGTGGTTGCTTCCTCACACTGACATGCTCCTGCATAGACTGGGAGTGAGGTGGGTGCAGCAATGAGAGGGTCTTCACCAAGTCTCACTGGCCACCAATAGTTGAGTCACCTGCCTAGAGGAAGGCAAGGAGTGACCAAGAAAATGCTGGTGGTAAAACTCTGGAATTAGTTTTTATGAAGTTCCAGAACTGACAAAACTAAGACAATAGAAGTCGGACCAGTGGTTACCTCTAGGGGATTAGAATTGACGGGGCCATGGAAGCTTTTGAGGATGTTGGAAATGTGTTCCTGAAGCACGACATTCAAGCCAGACACCTACAGGGTACGCCCTTGACTGCGTGTGCTCGATTAAGGGGGATTTAAAGCTTAGTCCTAGAAAGCTCCCTTGTGCTCACTGCAGGATGTGATGAAATATGATTGATTAAGATGCACTCACCCACCTGTGGCACAGGTAACGATTAAATTGATTGTTCCTTTGCAAAAAGCGGACAGCCCAAATGAGAGCTGACCCAGGCAGGTAATCACATTGTGGAAGGCGGGGACACAGCCCGTCACCTACATAGCAGCAAACTGAATGCCTTTCTGGTTCATTATCACTCACTAACAGTAATACTAGCTACCTTCGGTCAAGTATCTATTTTCAGCTAAGTATAAATAAGTCCTTACAAGTGCCTTGTAAGGTAGGCGTCTTTTGTTCCATTTTACAACTGAATTAGAAATTGAGAGAGAACTTACAACAAGTCAAGTGCTGAATAAGGTTTTAACACTGGTCTGTCTGCCTTTCTGTTGGAAGCACAGGCTCTGGAGAAGAGTGCCCGGGTCCGAGCCCCAGCTCTGCCTTTCCTCGCTATGTAAACTTGGGCCAGCTCCTTGATTTCTCTGTGCCTTCATATGTTCATCTGTAGAAATGGTAATAATGGCAGCTCTGTATCCCAGGGTTATTGTATAAGTTAATCTATGGAAAGCACTTAGAGCACAGTACATACTTGGAACAGGTGGAAAGAGACAAATGCTGTTGCAATTATTCTATTGTATGACACCATCTCTCAAAAGTAGAAGCGTCAAGTCCTGTGACTTTCTGAGATATGAAATAATATTTTCAGACATAGCCAGACCATGTTTGCTTCTTATCTCCCTTCCTGTAGGTTAAGTAGTAAAAGTCCTCAGGATCTGGCAGGTTCCTGGTATAGCCTTCCTCTTTCCCAGGAGAAGTCCGTGGTCACATGCCAGGTGGTGAGGTAGAGGCCTTGAGCTTCGCTTCAGCTTTTCTGATCATGTCTCCATTATCCTCAAAGTGACATAAGAGAAAATGTTCTACGCTTGGGGGCAGTTCCTGTGTTGTTGGACACAAGAATCTGGAAGCTGATTTCTCCAGTTTGTTCCAACAGGTTGTCTTCCTAGATCCCCATCAGATTCTGGAAAGCACCCTCTGCTGGATCTACAAGGTGACAACTACCCTTGTGTAAACAGGACCCCACCTCTGAGGTCACCTGCTATTGGCCCAGTCACAGTCACTTTCCAAGAAGTCAGGCCTTGGAAGTAAGAAATGTTCATGTCAATCTAGCTGGCCTTTTTAAATGGAAGATATGTGACTAAAAGAATTTGGGCAGTCCACTTTACACTGTGTCTTCTTGGAAATATACTGGAATGGAATTGTGGAGCTTTGAGAGATGGGGAGAAGGAAAGAGGAAAAGTGGAAGATAGGAAGAGGTTGGGAGGGAGGGGGAGAGAGAGACACTCAGATGAGAGCAGAGACAAAGGCAGAGAGAGGCTGGGAGGTTCGTCTCTGAGTCGTGAAACCACTGAGCCTCCTCATCTTTAAAATGACCCTTCTTATTTAACTGGCCCCAGTGGGTATCCACTATTAGAATTGAAAAGGCTAAACAGCTACTTTTTTTTTTTTTTTTTTTGTGGGACCCTCGCCGGCGGCCGGGAATGAACCAGCGCTGCAGAGGCTGTGGGCAGCCTCGCAGCCCAGGGCTCAACCGCGGCGCCACCAGGGGAGGCCCTAAACAGCTACTTCTGTGCTGAATCATAAATGAATACCATGCACTTCATCCATTTCTCTAGAAAGCCTTTCCAGAATCCTAAACGGAGTGAGGAGCCCCTCAAGCACTGACACTTCCCTTACACCATGCATTTAGCTTATCTTAGCCCTTAGCTGTGTTTCTCTTAAAGTTTAAATTGCTGGCATTAAAAACTAATTTGCCTGTAAAATCCTTAAGTTTTCAAAAATGCAGTCATGGGCCTCCCTGGTGGCGCAAGGGGTTAAGACGCAACCTGTGAAGCTATCGCAGCCTCTGCAGCACAAGTCCCATCCCCGGCCAGGGAGTTGCCCACATGGTGCAGCAGGCCTCTCCTGACTCACCTGCTGCTCCCCTCAGCAGCGTACTTTGGTCAGTCTGCCTGTTCTGCTCCCCACTCTGTCTCTGGTGAATCCTCTCACCCCCTGCGCCTCTGGCCTGTACCCCAGCTCTTGTATGCGTAAATAAATAAATCTTAAAAAAAATTCAAAAATACAGTCAATTAATTTGCAATGTCTAGATTTTTGTCTCACCTCTGTAGTTCCTGCATCGTTTATATTTTTAGTATTTCATAGCTAGACTTAGTTTATAGTAATTTATATTTATATCACTTCTTTATTTTTTATTTTTATTGTTTTTAATTTTTTACATCATTGTTCATTTTTAAACAATATTTGCTTCCCCCCATCCCCTCAGGTGTAGTCCCCATAGAGTTTCCTTCACCAATGCACCCGTGCACCATCACCTCAGTCCCCTGTGCTCCTCCTTCCCTCCCTCTGATCCCTCTCCCTCCTCCTCCCCTGCAGGATGTCTCTGATTTATAATTGTATGTTTTTGCTTTGTCGTGTTTTGTCTTGTTTTTTTTTTTTTTTTTTTTTTTTTTTTTACACTGATGTCTTATTTGGTCCCCCTATATTCCTGCTATAAGCAAAACCATCAGATATTTTTCTTTTTCCTTCTGACTTATTTCACTGAGCATAATTCCTTCTACTCCATCCACGTTGCTGCGAATGGCATGAGTTTATCTTTTTTGATTGCTGAATAATATTCCATTGTATCTTTACAATAAAGCTTTAAATCGAGCTTTATCTTAAGAAATTTTTAAGAATTGAGGGTTTGATGGGGCTGGACTGGATATATATATATTTCAACATATTTTTAAGTAAATATGCACCTAATTTAAAAAAAAAGACATTTATGCACCCCTTAAAACCATCTTATTCATTGCTTTGGAAACTCCTGCCCCAGACTATTAGCTCCTTGAAGGAATGATGATCTAGGTATATCCAACTCCCCACCCTCAGGTCCAGGGCCCAACACTTCTCTTTTACAGAAGTGTCACATAAACTGTCAAATTCATAATTAATTTATTGTCCACTGTACATGTAAGGTCTTGTCTGCATTGTTTACTGCTCCGTCTTCAGTATTCTCAACTAAATCTGGTACCTAGTTGATGTTTGATAGATAAGTACTAGATAAGTGAATCTGTGCATTGATAATGCAAACTATTCCAGAATATTCTACAGCCACAACTGTCAAAGCAAGCTGCTCCTGACTGGTGGCGACACTTGGAGGCAAGCACTGTTGTTCAGAACCTTGCTTCTCTCATTTGATCAATGGGGCTGGTCACACTAGCAGGCCTTGTGTTTTAAGTTTCTACAGCTGATACAAAGCAGTTCTCTGTTGCTAATTATTCACACATTGGCAGGTTTTGTGCAAAACAGCTATGTCATTTGCACAGCCCAGTTCAAAATGAAAAAGCTTGCTCAAAAAGCATGTATGATGTAGCAATTCCATTTCTGGGTATATACCCAAAGGAATTGAAAGCAGGATCACAAAGATATATTTGCACATCTGTGTTCAAAGCAGCATTATTTACAACAGCCAGGAGGTGGAGTGAACCCAAGTGTTCATCAGGAGATGAATGGATAAACAATACATGGTCCGTCCATATAATGGAATAACTTTATAAAGGAAAAGAAATTCTGACACCCGCCACCACATGGATGAACCTTGAGAACATTATGCTACGTGAAATACACCAGTCACAAAAGGACAAATATGGTATGATTCTATTTATATGAGATCCCAAGAATAGTCAAAATTAGAGACAGTAAGTAGAAAAGAAGTTGTGAAGGGGTGCAGGAGGTGGGGGCAGGGAGTTTTATTAGTGGATGTAGAGTGTCAGTGTTGCACGATGAAATGGGTTCTGGAGCTGGATGGTGGAGATGGTTGCAATGTGAGTGAGCTCAACACCACTGAACTGCACTAAGGGTTAAGATGGTGAATTTCATGTTATCTATATGTTGCCACAACTCAAATTTTTAGGCAGGAGAAAAGATTTCTCTTTTGTGGTCTCTTTCTAACTTGTCAGGGGTTTTCATTTTCAGTATTTAATGTGTTTTTTTATTAAGTATTTAACGGGGTACTTCCCCAGGCACAAGGATGTATGGGATAAGAGCAGACTCTTACAGGTGCTTAGGACCCCATCCTGTGACTGAGCATTTGGAAGTGTGCGTCTGACCTGAATCTCCTGACCTCGTACCCAGAGGCCCTTGGGAGACAGAAGAGTGGCTGCTGAGCAGGGCAGAGAGCGGGGAGTCAGAGGAGCTGTGCTGGGGCCATGACTGTATGAGACAACACTCCTAGCCCTCAGTACCTGTTTCATTACCTCGTCAGACTTCCCTTGCAAAATACCAGCTCGAACATGAAATGCAACCACAGAGCACTGACCCCCTAACCCTTCAGAGTGATGTCCAAGCGAGTGCACTGCCTGCACCCCTGTAAAGTCGGTCCTGGTTGTGCTGCAGATACAAAACTTCACCCACCCTGGGAACCCTGACATCTGTGTCGTGCTCGCACTTGGCAATGTGGGCAGGATCTGGGCAGTTACAAATAGAGAGGACAGGTTGGGGTCACGGGCAGAGAGATGCCACCCTCAAAGTGGGAACAACCTTCAGGATTCAGGGAAAGTGGGCGGTTTTGGCAGCATCTCCCACTCCTACTTAAAGCAACCAGCCAGAACTTGCAGGCTACCAGTGGAGAGACTCCTCTTAAACATCGGGTGCCTGAAAGTCCACCGGGAGTGAACACTTGATTTATCTATGTTTCTTACTACAGCAGAATCCCAGCAGATCCCTA
Source organism: Talpa occidentalis (assembly GCF_014898055.3). Classification (NCBI taxonomy): domain Eukaryota; kingdom Metazoa; phylum Chordata; class Mammalia; order Eulipotyphla; family Talpidae; genus Talpa; species Talpa occidentalis. Next base: position 58,304,421 of record NW_023604861.1, read on the forward strand.
GGATCCCATGGAACAGGAGGCAGCTCCCAGATACAGTCAACAAGGGATGTGGCGTAAGCACAGGAAAGAAATCGAGGGATCAGGTACCTGAGAAGCTGAGCCTCAAAGGTCTATCTGTGACTTCTGAGGACTCTCATCCTTATCACAAGGACTTGGGTTTGCCAATGCCACCCATTCCTGTTTTTTCTCAAATACACTGAAACAATGACTTGAAAATTTAGCTACTAAATTGTGAGATTGAGGTCATCGATAAGGGAAATTTTGCTCCATTTAAACACTAAAGTCACATTTCCTAAGAAACAAATCAGTGATGTTTATAACCAAGTTCTGAAATGAAACATGCCTGTTCAGAGGGGATGTATAATGGGATCGTGCTGTGCTATCTCTGTAAATACTGAGAACCATGGTGCTGGGAGGGCACCATTCTGAGCCCTGATGCATGCAACCCATGGTGATCTGACTATTCTGTCAGGCCTATATATGAGTGATTTCTGGAACCCCACCTCTGCCTCTCCACACTGCGAGTATAAGAATAATGCTGTTGAGAACAGGGATTGTCACACTATAATGCACATGTGAATCGTCTGGGAAATCTTGTTAGACCAGTGCTTCTGACCCTGTAGGACTCTGCATTTCTGGCCAGTTGATTGTGGTCAGGGCAGTGTGGCCACAGACAAGGACTCTGCATTTCTGACAAGCTCCCAAGCACCAAGCGATGCTGATGTCCCTAGTTTCTGAAACACACTTTGAGGTTTAAGGGACTACACCAGTCTGGACTTTAAAGAAATGCTTCTCCTTTCAGTTCTCATGTCCCTCAAAGACAGCTACAGCATAGACCCTCTTATCAGAGTTCTAGGTTACAATGAAATATTTCCCTTCCTCTAGGCAGACTTCTTTGACTTCCCTAAGAGAGGAGAGAATTTTCTGTCAGTTTGCTCTCAGGGCTTGGTGCAGGACTTCAATGCACAGGATGTTGCTTTAACTACACATATATACATTTTTCTCTTCCTTCCAGAATATGGGTGACTGGAGTGCTGGGTCCCTATGGGCTGGGTCAGTGCATGGTTCAATGAATTTTCTTTTTTTTTTTTTTTTAGATTTACTTATTTATTTATACAAGCACAAGTACAGTCAGAAGCACAGGAGGGTGAGAGGATTCACCAGAGCCAGCGTGGGGAACACAACAGGCAGACTGACGAAGTACACTGCTAAGGGGAGCAGCGGGCACAGCAGGAGAGGTCTGCGCGCTATGTGGGACCCTTGCCGGCTGGCTGGGGATCGAACCAGTACTGCAGAGGCTGCAGGCAGCTTCGCAGCCCAGCACTCAACCGCTGCGCCGCTGGGGAGGCCCTCAAAGAATTTTCTTGTGTTAGTTTTCTACTGCTGCTGCAATAGATGACCACAAATCTGATGGTTTCAGACAACTTGTTAGGGCATAGCTCTATAGGTTACAGGGCTTAGAATTCATTTCCTTTTCTAGCTCCCAGATGCTGTCCACATTCTTTGGCTTGTGGCCCCTTCCATCTTCAATGGTTTGTTCAGTCCTTCTCACATTGCATTACTCTGCTCTCCTCTCTTGCTCTTCTCTTCTACTTTGAAGAATTCACCTTACATTAGACCCATATGGGGAATCCAGGATAATCTCCCTAATTTAAACTGGTTAGCAATCTTAATTTCAACTGAAAGCTGAATTCCTCTTTGCCATTTAGCATATTAACATATTCCCAGATTCTGGGGATTAGAACATGGGCACTTTTCAGGGGGTGGTATAAGGCCATTATTCAGTTTTTCACAATGTTTGATTAAATTTTTAGAGTGAATTTATTCACGCTATAAATTTATGTGCCCTATGGGCACAGCTCAGAGTATAGGGGTCTTGAAAAGCTAAGAATTCTCCAGCTCTGGACTTTCTGTGGCCCTTTTGTAGCTTTTTTTTTTTTTTTTTTTGGTATTTTTTTATTCAGCCATAATTATAGCTGACTCTGGACATCTCAGAAGATGTCGTTAGCCTCTCAATTCTAGGTTTATACACATAGAAACAATCTACACAAAGCCAAAGAACTCAGCTAGCTTCAGCAAATGTTGCTTGAGTATCAGGTTCCATTCTGGGCCAAGACCTAGGGATGGAAAGATGATTCCTGGCATGGGACTCACTGTGAATATCCTTCTGGTGTCACAAGGAGTGATGTAGGCAATTGATGGGCTCCTCTGGGCCAGTACCTTTCACTTATTAGGATGATCATAGTGGTTTCATGGAGAACCCAAGCTCCCAGTATATAGTCAGTCTGCTTAGAATACTTTCGAAGTGTTGCTGAAGTGTATGCAATTTATACAGTATGTGTTCCAAATTGAAGCTTTAGCTTGTGCCCAGGACAGAGAAGTATATTAGGGAAGCATTTTTAAATTTAATTCCTAATTTTTAGTTATGGTACAATACCACAAAACATACCATCTTAACAATTTTTTAAGTATACAGTTAATTACACTGTTGTACAACCAATCTCCAGAACTCTAAGGAATCGCATTTCTTAAAGGCCAACTTCACAAGTGATTGAAATTCTAATTTTGCTTCCTGAGGGACTATCTTGAACTTATAATGAAAATTAGCCTGTTACCTATGCCCCTGAGATTTCTCAGCAGATAATGCCTGTGGCTGTATATTCGAATGATATGTGAAGGACAATGACCAAATACCCAGAGATGTTTGTCTTCACAATGCCCAAGCACCGGAAGACTACCTACCAAAATCAACCTCCATCCTGGGAAAGGGTGGGGGTCCGGTCCCGGTGAACATATTTCCGGTAATGAACATGTGCGCATTATGTTTATCACGAGTTTTTGTCTCATTTTCATCCTCCACGCTTGCAGGTGACACCTTTTGTGGGGTTCCTGGAGGCATTTCAGAAAGGAGATTTGTTTAAAACTGGTTTTTGTGTTAGTGAAGACTTCAAAACTTTGAGTTTGTTTGTCAAAGATTCTGTTTATATTGCAAGTGATGTAAAATGTATATATTGTAGACATTCAAGAAAAAAAATGTATATATTGTACTGTTTTTCAGAAAGAGTTGTGATTCTTAGGCTAAAATACAGATCCCCGAAGACAGAGTTGGTATCTTTTGTTCTTGTTAGGGCCACCAGTGCCTCAACTATGACCGAAGATGTCAGAAAAGTCTTCACCAGCCTCATCTTGTCTCAGTCTACTTGATTTGTATTTTTGGGGCCTGAGAGTGACCATCCAGAGCCAGGGGGCCATCGATCAAACAAAATGATAATGATGAGGACAAAGGAAATTTTCTTTTTCAGCCCTGTTGTCCAAGGTTTATGTCTTTGGCCTGTCCCAAGAGGCAAAGCCAATTGGGGCATTCTCCAAAATGGCTTTTTATAGGAATTATTTTCTAGTATTCACATTTCATATCTACTAGGTTTCTTTTGCAAACCCTTATCACATTTACTAATTATGGAAAATACAGATGAAACCAGATTTCCAAGGGCCTCTCCGATTTCAGCATGTGGCCACTTTCTATAAATGAAGATTTCTCTCCTCTTTGAAATTGTTTTCTGGGCTGCCTTCAAAGCCAAATTTAACTATTGGGTCTATGAGTTGTAGAGATCAAGGACCCCATCTAGTGGGAACACATGAAGCTGCTGCTATAGCTGAGTGAAGGTGCCAGGGTGATGGAAATTTCTGTGGCACTCAAGAAAGCCTCTGCAGAAGCCTCAGTTCTAAATCTGCAAGACACCACCGGGGTGGGCAGCCAGGAAACGCTTTGTAAAGTGACATGTATGGCATGCGAGATGCTCCCTGCGTCCTGTCCTGAGTAGAGGGAAGCCTGATCCTGAGTCATTAGCAGTCAGCCTGCAGAGGAGCCTGGGCCAACTGGAAGATTCTAGAAACCCTGGAGCCTCGGCATTGGCAGTGATGGCCGTGATGGCAGAGTGGCAGTGGAGAGTCGCAGTGAACTGGAAAAGTCCAGGACACCAGCACTGAGCCCTGGTTCCTGAGGTGTGTGGGGAGTCTGTTCCCCAGAAGGTGAAGGGGCTTTCCTCAGTTGTTTCCTCAGGCAGTTCTTGCCTGGTGGGAGTGGAGTCCAGTCAATGAGCAAAGAGGTGGTGGAGGGAAATTGTTTCTTCTCCTTCTTGTATACTATAAACCTAGTCCCCAGCTGGTCATTTCACACTCTCCCTGGGCCTCTGGAGAATCCACACAGGCTTGTCCATTTGCAAGCCTCCTGGCTCTCCACTGGGCTGTTTCCCTTTAGTGACTAGTTTGTGATCAAGTGCCACCTCACCTGTGGGGACTTCCACTGCCTCTCCAGAAGCTGTCACCTCCCGCCCTCACCATTGTTCTCTGCATGACACCCTGTGGGTTTCCTTCCCAGTGCTTACCACAGCTTGCCATAATTTAATGTGTTTCTGAGTTTGTTATCCCCCTGGCCCCAGGACAGGGACTGTGTGCATCATGTGGCTGAAACCTGGGGCAGCACCTGTCGTCATGCAGGTGCCCCCTGTGCTTTATGAGGCACGAGAGGCCTGCGCTTAAGCACTGGGAGGCGGGGTGGTGGGAAAGACCCTTGAAGACCCCCGTCTGCTGGCACTGGGCTCGTTTCCTGCCTCTCCACTGGAAGTAGTAATAGCAGTGTAATTTACCATGGGTTGTTAAGGAAATCACATGGGTCCAAAGTGCTCTGCAGATGCAAAGCTCTATCAAGTGCTGTTTCATTTCCATTTGCCAGGTTCCATTTACTGTAAGTGCATTTGCTTTCCCGGAGCTCTCTTTATTAGGGAGAAGAGGCGTGAGGTGGGGGAGGACCCACCGTCCCCTGGAGCCCAGGTCCATACAGGGATCACAGACATCAGTGATGGGGGTGACCTAGGAGGCCCCCCTGTCCAGGGCTCCTTAGGTCTATCTGCATTTGGAATCAGCTGAGCCATTTGTAGCCACAGACCCAGCCCTCAGCCCTGAGGTTCTGGTTTTATTGGTCTGCAAGGAGGCACAGCACAGGGATGACAGCTCTGCAGTTGCTTCTAATGTGCACCCAAGGCTGAGGCCCCTGCTGGGATTCACAAGGAGGATAACAGTAGTAACCTTCCCAAGGGCACCTGCCCCAGCCCTGTTCCCTCTCTCGCCGTGCACAGGAAGGGAATTGGGTCACATGCCTGGCGGGATTTGTCCCACAGCGGGACTGAGTCTGAGAGGCTGGTCTCTTGCATTGAAGTTGAGAAAGCATGTCTATGCCATACTCAGTCAAAATTCCTGAGAGGAGATTGTGGAAGTCATGTAAATGTGAGGGGGAATCTAGTGCAGCATCCGCATCTGGCCAGAGCACTTGGGACAGAGACATGAAGTCAGCCCTGGAACCAGCCTGGATTGAAGCCCCTGCCCAGGCCCTCGGCCTGTTGTAAAGCTCCTTAGAGTCTCTGGCTGTCACAGCTGCAGCTGTTTTACTGGCTCCAGCAAGGGTACTGGGAGATTGACATAAACCAGGAAAATGCTGTGAGTTTCACATGGGGCAGAGATCAAAGTGGACCATTGGAGGCTGAGAAACCTGGTCAAGTGGTGGATGAAGGCCAGCAGACTTTAAGAAGAAGGAGAACCCCAGAGCCTTTGACAAAGGCTGATTTAGTTTACCTTTGAGGGAACACAGGAGGCTTGTTTTGTTCCAGATGGAACATTGCTCATGGATATGGAAAGGGGTGAGGATGCATCCAAGAATGAGTCAGTGTCCTGTGTTATCTCAGATGTGGCAGAGTTTTCAAAGGTCTCGATTCTGCAGACAAGCTGAAGCTTAGGGATTCTGGGGTGTCAAAGGAGGAACAGGCACTTTTACTTTTTTGAAACATGTACTACATATACAACTTAGAAATTTTAAAACAGATGAACAGATTAGGGTGTGTTTACATGTTTAAGTCTGATAAAGACATTGAACACACACCCAAACATGCAATGTATTAATAATTGCACTGTTTATAAGATAATCACAGGATTACATCTGTATGGGAACACAGTATACCGCAAGTGCTGTGGTCTGATAATGGGCCACAGGTTTAAAGCTGTATTGTATCTTTCTATTTCCTAGGTGTAGCTCAATGACTGGATGCCCTAGTCAGCGCAGCTGCCAGAATGAAATGGCCCAGATCAAGTTAGGGTTCTGGAAGCTAGAAGTCCAGGATCAAGGTGCCAGCTATTTTAGTTCCTGGTGAGGGCTCTCTTCCCGGGTTATAGATGACCGCCGTTTTGCTCTGACTCAAACAATGCAAAATGAGAAATAGAGATGTCATTGGTGGCTTTTCTTGCAAGGCTGCTAATCACACTATGAAGTTTCTTTCCTTGTGACTTAATCACTTCTGAAAGTCCTTGCGCCAAATGCTATCACATTGGGGTTATGACATCAACATCTGAATTGGGCGAGGACACAATCCAGTCTATTGCACTACCTGTGTCACAGTATTTGGGAGTCCCATCACTGGTCTTTGAGAATCTGCAAATGTGAAGCTTAACTCAAGGACATCTTCCTCCTCGTCTACAAAGCCTGCCCTCAGCCTATTTACATTCCACAGAACTGCACTGCAGAAAGCAGAGGAGAGAGGGAGCTGGGGGTATGTATGGGATGTCAGGGACCCTTTGATTACATACATCCTGATACTTCTACGAAACACTACGAAAACATGAAAAATGAAATCAAAGAAAAATATCTAACGATTAGAGAAAAGTTACTGTCCACAGAATATTGTGAAGTAGCAAACTCAGGCTTCCAAGCATAAACACAGTGTGAGTCTGTCGTTGACATGTATGCCCGGACACAGAGCGGAGATGGCAGTGTGCGTCCCGTTGAGGGGTCATGTGATTTCTAGTTTCACTGTTGTGCTTTTCTGAAATGTTTAGAGTATCTATAAAGAATGCGTTACTTTTATAATCAGACAAAAAATGCTATTGTAAAATACTAATAGAGAAGGAAAGAAGGGAGGCGGGGAGGGAAGGGTAGGAAGGGTTCCGCCGTATCTCAGTAGGTTGACTATTCCTCTGTCCAGGGGCAGCATGAAGTAGGAGACAGAAAAGGGCAGAGGTCAAAGGGCAGAGGGCAGGGGCTGGGAGCGATATATAGTTCCCCGGACAGTCTGTTCCTTCAACCACTCCTCTGAGTGAGTGGAGGCACAGACACAGCCTCTGCTCCTGCTCCCCCTGCAGCACCCTGGAGTCCACATGCAGAACGGGGTGGCCCACAGGGTGTCCAGGAGTGCCGCACAGCCTCCCCCTCAGAGGGCTGCTCAGGGTTTGATTCCATGCATTGCTGAGTATCTAAGACTTCAGTTATGAAGCATTGTTTAGAAGTTTTGCACAGGGCATAATTTGGGTTAATTAATCTGTATAAACACATACACACTTTATCAACACAATTTGCATAATGGGTTTGTTTAATTTCCATATGCACTCTTTAGATTTCAGGGTAACCAAAAGCTATGCATGTGTGTAGCTGTACACACATGTGTACACACATACCCTACAATGCACAGGCACACACATATAGCTACACACATAAACACAGGTACTCACATAGCACAAAACACACACACACACACTCCCCTCCCCTTAAGAGGCCAGATGCCTGACTCTTGCTGCTTTTCCCCTCTTCTAGATACTCTACCATGTCCCTGAGGGCTCACCTTGCCGCCATGCAGCCCTCAAAGGAGGAGCAGAGCGGCAAGGATCTGGAGAGCGCCTGTCACAGGGCGAGCCCACACTGTGTTGCTCACATTGTCCTCCTACTACACAGCACTGTCATGTTGCTGAGTCTTTGCTGGGGGAGTGACAGCTGCATGGATACACTCTCGGCAGCGCTGACTCACCCATCGCCCGTGGGGATGTGCTCCTCATTTCATACCCCTCCTGAAGCCCGTCCCCAGGGTGGTGAAGGGTTCTGTCTCCATGTGCCCTTTTCCTACTGGCTGGTCCGCCTCCTTGGTACCATTGCTGGGACGCCTAAGGATGGTTTGGGGAGCTTGTCCAGTGCCAGATGGTGAGTCCCTGGGTCCTGCTCTGTGATCAGGAGCTCCTGCAGCAGGGGGCCCTCTGAGAAACAGCACATTAGTATTCATGTCCCTTGATGGCTCTTAGGAAGAGAACTGGTCAAATCCTTCACTTGCAAGGTTGAATAAGATTCAGAATCAAATTAGTTCAGTAACAAGTGAACTGAGGGTTCTGTGCCTGGTAATGCCAAGCTGAGTGAGAATCAACTGGGGTTTTCTGGAGGATACATCCAACTTGGGTCTGGGATCCAAATCGACTTGGATTCACCAATCATCTACTTTGGTAGTTTATCTATGTCTCCCCAGCAAGAGAATGAAAATAACATACCCCAATTGTGGTGGGGAAGATTAGATGAAGTAACATAAGAGAAGCACCCAGAATAACCAGAAGCTCAGTCATGTGAGCTGGCTCAATAGTTTGGGGGGGCTCACCCCAAAGGCTGAGGGGCCAATGGGAGCCTGTGGGAGACCAGAAGGCAGGGTGACGTGAAGCAGGACATTTGCTAATGGACACATGTCCCTCAGACTCTAGCTCTTTGCTGGTGACCTTGTCCCCAGGCCTTTGTCCCTCCCCCTCCCCAGGAGTACAGGCAACCCCCTACTCATGCTAACCTGTAGCCATGTGCTTGCCTTGACTTCTCCATCCTGTGGAACCAATCCTCTCTTTGAAAATCTCTCTGCCTCAAATGGCTATCATTTAAAAAATAGTAAGTACCGGCTAGGGTGTGGGTGTACATTGTTGGTGGGATTGAATAGTGGTGCAGCCAATGGAAAAAAGTGCAGAGATTCCTTAAAAAATTAAAAATGGAGCTGTCATATGAGCCAGCAATTTCACTTTTGGGCATTTAATTGAAGGAAAAAAATCACTAATTCACAAAGATGTCTGTATCCCTTTGTTCATTGCAGCACTGCTCACAATAGCCAAGACAACAACTTGTGTCCATTGACAGATGAATGAAAAAAGATGTGGAGTGTGTGAATGTGTGAGAGTGCGTGTGTTTGTGTATCTTAACAATGCTTTGGCCAGAGGTAGATGCATATGCACCTGTGGTCCCAGGAGTCTATACCATGTAGCCGAGGTGTGTCGTAGACAGTATCACCTAGGTGTGTGTAATTACAACCGATGACATTTGTGTAAGAGTGAAATCGCCTAAGGGTGCAACACATTACTGTATACAATCAAAACAAAACCTTGCCATTTGTGACAACATGGATGGATTTTGAGGGTATTACACTAAGTGAAATAAGAGAAAGGTAAGTGCTGTGATTTCCCTTATATGTGGGCTCCAAAACCCAAAACAAATGAAAGAAAATTCATAGATAAAGAAAACAGATTGGTAGTTATCAGTTTGGGGGTGGGTGAAAGGGGTGAAGAAATACAAAAATTCTGGGCTGCATTATGGAGTCCTTAGCAATGAGATTATCATTTGGGTTGAGTGAGGGGAAGACGGCATCGAGGGAGCTGGCTGCTTGGCTCTAGGGAGAACAAACTGAGAAATCCAAACAGGCACTGAACCCAGAGGGTCCCACAACTTAGGGTGAACCTGGAGCACGTCAGGACTGCAGGGACCAGGGCTGGCTGAGCACCAGAGAAGAGGAGGAAAGTCAAATTGGAGCCACAATGCCATGGTGTGAGAAAAGGTGGCCTCCACCAGGGCGGAAACCAGGCCTCAAACCCCAAAGGGCAGGATGGCTCACTGAGGTCTAGCCTTGGGAGGGTGCTGTGGTGAGCTCGCACCCTCCCAAGGACCCCCTGCAAGGGTCCCACAGGTCTCACTCCCGAGTGCGCCTACATTTCTGCCTGTCTGTAACAACGACAGTGACAATATAGTAACAGAAAAACTCTCCCTGTGCTAGGCACTTCCTTTAATCCCTCCAAAAATGCTTACACAGTAAGAATTTTTGAACTTGTCGATGGGAAAGTGAGGCACAGAGAGGTTCTGTTACTTGTTCAAGGTCACAAAGCTACCAAGAAGAGGACAGAGCACTGAGCCCAAGAGGACTCCACTGGCACAGGCCCAGCCTTCATGGACTGTGGCAGAGTGGCCTTTACTGACCTCTCTGACTCCTCATCCTCACCTGTAAATGGCCCAGGACTGTTGTGAGGATTAAATGAGATGTTATGAAATACTAAGTGTGTAATACAGGCTAGCCATAATACTGTCTTCCTGTTATTATTATCGTACCACATAGAAATCCCTGCCTGACATCAATGTCAGCCTCCAACTATCCCAGCCGCTCACCTGCTCAGGGAGGTCAGGGTGGAAGAGCTCAGGGCTTTGTTCAGAATTGGGAAGGAGCCCTTCTTGGCTCCTTTTTTCATAGTTCAGACTTTCCTGCTATTTTTTCCACTGGAGGACTCAGCCTGGAGACAGATCATTCGATTGGAATTTAAGAGTTGGAAATGGCCTTGGAGTGTCCAGTTCCCTCCCTGCACAAAGGAGGAAAACACAGCTCAGAATCATGAAAACATTGCTGAGCAGCTCATGCTGGTGCCCTTACTATTCCTTTGTGGGTCTTTTCAACAGGTCTTTGCCCTGTTTAAAATGTACACAAACAGCTCTGAGATTTCCTTTTCCTCCTTTCCTTCAAGCTCCAGTCTCACCAACTTTATGTAATGCATGTGATTCTTTCGGCTCATGGCTTCTTCCACTCTTCCAAGCAGATGAGCTGATGCCCAGAGCTCGTGTGGAATCCATGCCACAGGTGCAGGTTGCTCACGGGGTACAGGATGAGGCAGGTGGGCCTTGTAATCAGGTTCCAGCAGTCCTAGGTCTCCCTCCCTCCTGGATTCAGTCTCTGAACTTGCCCCACCCAGCTCCATGCCCCACCCCCCTCAAGATTACCCCTTAGCCAGTGACTACCTTAAGTAGGACAGAAGGCCTTGCAGGTCAACTGGGCTCTCAGACTCTCGGATCTGTGCCCTGGACATTAGGCCTTGCCTCGCATTTGGCTTGGCATTGCTGTACTGGCTCTTCTGTCCTTGGATGGAGCTACTGCATTCCAGGTAGGTTTATGCCTGTTCACAGGCAGGTGCATAGACCCCTTCAGAACACAGGGGTCAGCTGCTCCAAGCAGGTGTTTGACACCATGATTAAATTAACTTCAAATGGGAGGAATTTTCTGGCTCACTTGTTCCCTTAATAACTGAATAAGAATCATAAATGCTTAGTTGGAGAAATGAGCCTATTTTCATTCTTTTATATTAGCACAAATCCCAAGAAAGTTAGGCGTCTGAGTAAGATAAAGCACCCCACGCCTCGTACTGGCCCCTTTGCCAAGAGGCTGTCTCAGCAGCAGCCGGGTATGGGAGGGTGGTTCCTCCAACACCAGCCACACAGCCCAGTGTGCAGACAGTGTCAAGTCTATTATACACCCGAGACGCTGGAGACTCAGAGGGGTTATTTTTGATCTATTATACTACTATCATCATCATCATCATCATCATCATCATCATCGTTATTGCTATCATTACTATTTGGAGTTTACATTTTTACTCCTTCTGTGCACATGTTCCAGCCTCCACAAAAACAAATTTATAACTTAATTCAGGAATAGCTTAACTTTAAGGAATTAATTCTCATGTTCTCTTCTGCAACCCTCTCTTTCCCCAGGATCATTAAAATAGAATATTTCCTAAGTACAATTATAATTATTATTAATAACAGAAAAGACACTTTATCAGTCAATTAATTGGTGATCAACAAGATTAGAAGCAATGCTTTCTTTAATTGTTAAGATAAATATCTTAGTGGCATTGCTCTTCGTGTAAAGTACTAATTACAAATAATTTCTTAAGAGAAAAAAAATCAAAGCAAGAAGCACAATTTCTGGAATATAGCAGATGCGTGAAAGAGACCATGCCTTTGCCACACTTAAAAGATGTGAATTTACTTGTGGTTCTGTTCAGGCATACACATAAACATACAGCCACGCACATGGAATCTGGACACAGCCACTAATGTGGACAGATTTCCTTTCCCTCCAGCCAGCGGATGACCTTTAGTACACTGGCAGAGATGGTCCTTTCATTGCTATCCACCCGACAAGGGCTGGGGCTGAGAGTGTGAGGGTGCTGCCCTCTGGTGGAAGTTAGGAGACCTGCATGCTTAGCCAAGTGAAAAAGGATTCACCACCGTGAGAGCCAGTAAGCGTTAGCTAATTGTGTTGTGTTTGTATTTATCTAACCACTAGCAGAGGACAAGGAAACGTGGAGACAAAAAGGAGCAGTGGCAGGAAAACTCCCACAGAGTCGAAGGCTCTGATGAGCACACTGTAGCCTCCTAGTTGTTGATTAAGAGGCTAAGCCTGAGGACTGTAGATTCATGGTTGGGGGTGGGGCTCAGCGCTGGCACCAGGATGACCTGAGCGATTCTGCACAAGCACTGCGGATCCTGCTGAATCCTGAGAGTCTTCAGTATTCACTTCCAGTAAACGCTTAATCTACCCAGGACTGTTCAGGAGATGGGAGGCTTTTCTCCATCAGCTCTTTGAGGCTTAGCACTGAAGTGCCCAGCCATTTTCCACTCAAAGGAATTTAGAAATGAAATATAGATGTGTGTATACTGCAATGGATGCCTAGAATCCTCAGTTCAACCAGGCAGCAATATTCGATGTGCAGTAACAATTTCACTCAGATTCCAAGGAGAAGGAAATAAAATGTTTTCCTGGAAGGGGCGAGCCAGGCACCTAAGAATTTAATCTGAGGGTAATGCAATTATAGGTCAGGATGGAAAGGTCCCTGGTGCATTTGGCAATCTCCTGTCAAACCTTGAAAGATTTGCTGCCTCTAGCTACACCTATTCCTAATTTACTTGTCACAAATAAGATTGGCCCCTTTGCCCAGGAGACAGGCTGTCATTGAGTAAAGAGGCAAGACAGGCAGCCAGCAACTTCTCTTGAGTCTGAACAGTCCCCTTTCCTACTAAAATTTGAAAGAAAAAAATTTCAAATCTTGCGTAGAGGATTTTCCGACAGAATAGAAGTAACAGGTTTCTTCAGAGCATAACGAAAGGGGAAAATTCCCATTTAACCCACGGGAAAAATAAGGGAAGGCCCTGCATTCAAGCCACTCTGCATTATGGGAATAGGGGTCAATTAGGAATTAGGGCCTCCCTGGTGGCTCAAGGGGTTAAGATGCAACCTATGAAGCTATCGGCAGCCACTGCAGCATGAGTTTGATCCCTGGCCAGGGAGATACCCACATGGCACAGCAGACCTGTAGTGCCAAGAAAGGCACAGAGCAGGATATCTATGATTAGAGCAGAGCAGGGTAAAGCAGAGTCGTGGAGCCCTCAGTGGCTTTCTCAGGCTTTATTTATTTTTTTTTTTAAAGATTTATTTATTTATTTATACAAGCACTGGGTATAGTCAGAAGCGTGGGAGGGTGAGAGAATTCACCAGAGCCAGAGCGGGGAGCAGAGCAGGCACACTGACGAAATACACTGCTGAGGGGGGCAGGAGAGTTCTGTCGCGCCATGTGAGACCCTAGCCGGCGGCTGGGGATCGAACCGGCGCTGCAGAGGCTGCAGGCAGCTTTGCAGCCCAGTGCTCAACTGCTGCGCCACTGGGGTGGCCCTCAGGCTTTTATTGAGCTTTTACATGTAGTGCAACAACCAAGTACATGGCAGGCAGGGGTGCTGAGGGGGGCGGCCAGGAGGCCGGCAGGCCTCCAAGTCCCCCACAAATCTTCACTCTGGCCTTCCCTCTCTTCTGGCATTCTGTCCTGTTCTTTCTCCTCTTCTCTCTCTTGCCTCTGCTTCTCTTGGGGAGTATCTCAATACTGTTGTCATGGCCCACAGAAGAAAATAACATACCTTATAACAACGTAACAAAATGCTGGTGCCCCATCAGGCAAGGCAATCCTAATGGCAAAAAGCAGAAAAGCCTGAAAATCATTTACCCTACAAGACCCCTCCTGACTCCCCACTGCTCTCCTCAGCAGTGTAGTTCAGTCAATCTGCCTGTTCTGTTCCTTTGTCTCTGGTGAATCCTCTCACCCCCCACACTTCTGGCCTGTACTCCAGCTCTTGTATGCATAAATAAATAAATCTTAAAAAAAAAAAAAGGAATTAGGATTACAGGAAGTAAGAAGAGCTGGAAGAAGAAAAAGAGCTGGAAACAACCTGAAGTGGAAGGTTCTCTAAAATTTGATAGGAAACTGTTGTCATTTTCAATAATCTCTGGGAAATCTCTTGGTGAGCTAATGCTCACCAAGATGCCTAGAAGCTGCTGTGAACTTTGTTTCTGGTCTGGCTCTAAGACCTCCGGAAGATAAGAGCCTCTCCCACTTCCACCTTACAAAGTTCAGGTAGCTTCCTCTCATTGGAAAACTAAGTCCTACCCTGTAGAGTAAGGTAAAAAGGATCAGGTTTTTCTACCCTCCCGCCATCAGGATAGATGACAGAATCCTGCGGTCCCGAATGCATGCCTGATGGCGGGCACCCAGAGTAGGGGGTGGACATAGGTAAATGGGATTCACCTGGGTTGAGACTGGGCTTTTAAGGGCGGCGTCACGGGGACGCCAGCAGAAGCCGAGAGAAGCAGAAGCAGAGAACCACGAGAAAAGCAGAGAGAACGCCGGAGAGCCCAGAAAGAGTAAAGACTTGCCACCCCAAGCCAGCACCCCTGCCTGCCGTGTACCTGGTAAATCCAAATAAAAGCCTGCAAAAGCCACTGAGGGCTCCAGGACTCTCTCCTTCTTTACCCCGTCTACTTGGGTCATAGAAATCCTGCTCCGTGTCCCATTCCTGCCTCTACATACCCACACAAAGGAGACTCCAGGAAAGGAAGGTCCGCAATAAGTAGTACTATGGAGTTGTATGGTATAACACAACCACAACCCGAAAGCTCTTTAACAACTAGATGTACTTCCTCATTCTGTCAGACAAGTCATTCCCTCATTTACTCATATTGCACTGAAAGGAGACCGAATCCATGAGCAAACCATTGCAATGCACAGAAGTGATTGGAGCTGCAGTCCACACGTTCTAACTCTCCCTCAGGCACAGGCTAGGAAGCTACTTCCCCACACGCTTTGAGGTTCAGGGAGCCCTTGTGATTTGCTTTGGTCCATGACAGATGATGTGTGTAGCTTGTCAGGGAAGGCTTAGGAATGGTGGACCCTTCTCCACGTTCTCTTCCCCCTGCCATGGTGACCTTGGGATGAGCTTCTGTCTGCCTGAATCCTGGGATGACTAAGAAAAACAGGACCCTTAGCCAATCTGCAATAGGCACGCAATGTGAGTGAGAGGGAAACCTGTATAACCAACAAAAGTTTGGGGGTTATTTATTTCCACAGCCAAGCCAGTCCATGCTGCCTGACGTGTAATACCTGAAGGATGACAGCAAGCCTGTGAGGACGGCCAGGGGCGGGGAGACTGCTTCTGGATTGCCTGGTGCACAGATTGATCATTCGCCACATGTGGCTTTGATTTCATTCCTCTTGGGGGATGATCAAAGAGACTTGATTAATGAAGGCAACACAGCAGCGCATGAAACACCTCAGAACAAACCCACCCGTGCCCCCAGTGTACTCCGCACAAAGAGCCCTCCCCTGCTGGCTCCAGGAGTGGTAAGCTGATCAATACAAGATTAGTGAAGATCAATAAGAGAGGACTCTTTAAAAAATTGTTTTTTAAATGATTATCAGAAACAAGAGCAGAACTGGTAAAAAAGACGTAATCAGAAGAGTGATCACAGGGTCCCTGGATTTATGTCTAATTTTCAGACCGACTGGGAATGAGCTGCATCACAGTTAATTGAGGGAGTTGGGAGACCTCTAGCTTGAGTTACCTGTAAAGCCTGTTTGCAGTGGGTGTGAATTAATAAAAGCACAAAATTATGGAACAAGAACATTATAACAAGATGATGACCATTTATTAAAATTGTTTTAAGTTTATAAATGCCTTAATTTTCTGATCATGTATTTCCGTGATATATATATTTCTGATATACTGTCTTTATGTACATCTATATAGACACATACAGTCAATATTTGTATCACTGCACTTACTATTCTACATCCTATTTTCTGGTCTTCCCTTTTCTATTACGATGCTATAAATATTTCCTGTATATTTAAATATTATTTCTTCACATGACTTAAACTTAACACACTGGTACTTACAACAGAAACAATACATGAGACATTTATTATACAGACATACATCCACTTGTTAATGCTGTGAACATCTTTTCTTTTTTTATGTACAAGAACCAGGGTACAGGCCAGATGCATGGGAGGGTGAAAGGATTCACCAGAGACAGAGCTGGGAACAGAACAGGGAGACTGACGAAATACACTGCTGAGGGGAGCAGCAGGTGTGACAGGAGAGGTCTGCCACGCCATGTGGGACCCTCGCCAGCCAGCGGGGATCGAACCTGCACTGCGGAGGCTGCGGACAGCTTCACAGCTCTGTGCTCAACCGCCTGCGCCACCAGGGAGGCCCTGTGAACATCTTTTTATGCTATTAATTATTTTCCCAGGACATCATTGGAAGCAGCTGTGCTCCGTTCTATCATATGATCATAATTTATCTAGTTAATTCTCAGTGATAGAAATTTATAGCCCCAAATTTATGAACATTCACGCTTTGGTTTTTTTTTTTTTTTTAAGATGTATTACTAGACGAGAAGTGGCAGGATCAAAGTGAATGCACGATTTTAAGGATTTTGATGTGTTTCCCTTAAGAGTTATTCTAGTGTGTACTCTTACTAATAGGAGAAAGGGGCTTTTTTTTTTTTTTTAATTCCCTTCACCTTTTCCCACTCTTGCAATATTGGGTATTATTTTTCTCAAAGTCTTTTTCAACAAGTAATAACGTTATCTACTTTAATGGAGATATGTTAGATCCCAGTGCAATTTGGGGTACTTTCCTACTTCCTACTGCACAGTTCCAGGGCTCTGGGCTCTGGGGCTGCAGGGCTGAATCCTTCACTGTTCCCTTGGAATAGCCTAGGGCCCTTTTGGGTGCAGGCAGGAGACTCCTGTCTTGCTCAGAACCCCAAGCTCCCTTACTAACCAAACCAATTTAAGGGACACAGAAGCCCTAAATTCCTCTCACAGGGGGTAAGGTAGGGGAGGGCTTATTATGTTTGGCATTTTACTAAAGAAAAAAACGAAGGCTTTGCCAAGGTCACATTGAAGTAATTGGCAGATAAGAAAATAGAATTCCAGATTTTCCTTCTCTGTCCATACCTGGTACCCGTCAGGACTTCTTAAGTCAAATGAAAGGGGGCTTTGGAGTGATGGAAATGGTTAGCACATCTATGTGTGATATCTCACCCCAAATGAATAAAATAGCACTCTTCTGGCCTGAAGGTATTTCTTTGGCAAATATTCAGCTAATTACATTTTTTTGATGACTACTGAAGGTTGAATTATTCATTCAATACCTACTATGTGCAGTGAGCTAGAGAGAGCAAAATTCTTATCCTGTTGGATCAGGACTTGGCAAAGCTACCAGTTTTCAGAGACTTGGTTTCTGACATCCAAATTCCAACCCTATCTCACGACTGCTGTGGGATGCCGCACCTGCTTTGCTGTCTCTTCCTAGATGTCCTCTCTGTAGTGGGGGTAATAGCACACCCAATAGGGAGGTTGTGAGAATTACATGAGGTGAGCATTGTAAAAGTGCAAATATTGTCCATGATAATTATTCTCTCTCATGGAGCCTCGAGATAAAATGACTTCTATTAGGAGTGACAGCAGTTCCTCTCCTGGAGCCAAACTTCTCAGGGCCTGCAGATCAAGCATGGATTACATGCTCTTCAGCTACTATCTCATTGTGAAGCAGCAGTTTCCTAAACTTCATTGATGATAACCATCTTCTGAGATGCCTCTTAAAAAATAAAATCTTCAGATGTCCCAATCTCCCCACATCAGTACCTCCTTGAAAATCTATTTTTTATACAAAATCACAAAAAGTTATCATATGACCTATGTTTAAGTGGCCAATTCAGAGGCTGTAGCCATCACCAGCATCTGCCCATGGCACTTTCCTTCTTCTGAAACCACAACTCTGTGCCCTCTACTGGTCCCCAGTCCCTGGTAAACATGGTTCTACTTTTCAGCTCTATGATTTGACTACTTCAGATACCTCACAAAAGTGGGGTCATGTAGTATTTGCTATTTTTGTGACTGGCTGATGTCACCGAGCAGAAAGTCTTCCAATTGCATTATACCACAACAGGTAAAGCATTATTCCTTTCAGGCTGATGCTATTCCACCATCTGCACAGTTTCCCCTGCTATCTGAAAGCACAGTGTCCTTATGAAACCCTTCATAAGCCAAAAAAGGCATAACAGGAAGAAGCAACCACCATTAATTTATAAGGGATATATTTTGAGCATTCCCAGACCCAAAGAATAACTGACCAAGACATATCAAATAGAGGATAAAAGCTAAATAACACTGACATATAGCAAGGCATATGGTCAATACACAACCTGTATAGTTTAAACAATGTATGTAGGGTTTCACTTACCGGAACTGGAAGGCAGCCAGCACTGGAGGTCTGCCAAGCGTTGGTGAAGGTTGTTAGGCTGAGTCCTAGGAGGTCAGGGTGGTAGAGGCACGGGAGCCTGGGGTGTAGGAGACCAAGAGAGTCGCCTATGAACTTTTCATCATTGTCTGAATCCATCAGGACAGGCAGCTCACTGACAGCCATACCTTCTTCTTTGTCTGCTATGGCTGATGCAGAAGATTTGAAATGTGACTTCTTAGTCTTGCGCATTTATTCTATCAAACAATTCTTTATAAGGACTCGAACCCTGCTGCAGACCTGCTGAAACCTATATTCCTTTCAAAGCACCATCAAAGTGCAAAGCAGCTGTGTAATCTCACACAGTGCTTCTTGCTCAATTCACTGTGAGGAAAATGCTTAATTATGCCCAGTTTTACGCTAAACATGACACCCTTACGAGATCTCTCAGGCTATTCTGATCCCTTAGGACACATGTTATGGATGAACAAGATAAATCGACATAAAATAACAGGTGCCACAGACACAGTTCAATGCCATGGCGGCTTGATGCCGAGGTGCCCAGGGCAGCGCCAGGGAGGGGCATCTCGGCTGCTCTCCCTCTGGGTGGGCGCTAGAACAGCAGCTGCAGAACAGATGCTGAGTGCTGTTTTCACTTTTCGCCTTTTGTCAGTGATAAAAGCAAAGTCCTCTCCAGTACTAATGTAGGTCTTTTGTAAAAGAAAAAAAAAAAAGTGACCTGACATGAACCTTTGAGAAGTGGGGATGCCTGTCTATGCCACGTTTGGTTTATCCACTCATCCATTGATGGGCTTTAGGCTGTTTCCATCCTTTGACATTTCCTTCTGTATACCAGAGTAGCAGCAAAGAGTTCATTCCTGACTCTGCTAGGGGTGAGCAGTCAGGCACATTAGACGCCTTTTGAACATTTCACACCTATTGATCTCACCAGTGCTTTTGAGTCATTCACCAGGTTGAGTGAAGGATACTTAATTCTCATTAAAGGATCCTTTCCCAGTGCACAGAGGTATTACTGATGGAAATCATTGGTTCTGAAAATAACCCTTGATGACTTTCGGCCCTGTGTCCTCCATGTGGGGGAGCCTCAGGGCAGGGGGTAACTCTGGGCTGCCAGCAGAGGCTGCAGCACCCAGGATCTGCTGTGGTTTTGCTGAGGCTACAAGATCCTTTCCATGGGTTGCTCTTCATATTCTGCCAGAGCCAGTACGGTCACCCTATGTGCAGGGGGTAGTTTCACTTAAATGTCTTCTGTGTCACTGTCCCTGCCTCCAAGTCCATGCAAATAGAGGCTGCTGTGAATCCGCCACCACCTCGAATGTCCTGGGAGGGCCCTGCAGCTTTTTACCCTGTCTTCACCCACTGTTGCTTCTAGGAGAGAAGGGTTCATTCACCCAACAGTGAATGCCTGCTAGTCCAACTCTGGGGAGCCCCCTGATGCAATCCTTAATGGGGGAAGCTGAGAATTACCAAATAAGCCAAGGTGGGGGGCCTGCTAAGCTCACTTTCAGGCTACTTCTGGAGGAAGAGGCACAAGGGCCCAGCTCATTGTCCAGAAGGAAAAGTCAGAAATACTTTCGTCTTCTTCTGAAGACCTGGAAAGTAGCTGTAGTGCCAGCAAGGCACAGAGCAGGTCTTCTATGATCCAAGCAGACCGGTAAAGGAGAGTCCTGGAGCCCTCGGGGGCTTTTTCAGGCTTTTCATGATCTTTCTACACAATTTGTAGACAGGCAACCAGGTACAGGACAGGCAGGGGACTTGGGGGGCCTCCTAGCCCCCTGCGCATCTTTACTCCTTCTGGGCTCCCTGGAGTTCCCTAGTGGTCTCTCCGCTGTCTCTACCGCTCTCTGCGGCACCACCGTCTGCCGCTGCGCTAT
Organism: Talpa occidentalis; assembly: GCF_014898055.3. NCBI lineage: Eukaryota > Metazoa > Chordata > Mammalia > Eulipotyphla > Talpidae > Talpa > Talpa occidentalis. The sequence continues at coordinate 58,324,824 of NW_023604861.1, forward strand.
GTTCTCTGTGCTCCGCTGTGTTTTTGTGACGAGGCCCTTATCAGTCCCTGCGCTCAGGTGCGTGCACCACACACGCCCACGCCGGACTCCGGAGCGGCCGTCAGGGGTCGATCATTGATGCTAATGTCGGGAGGACGGAAACACCTGATCACTTCCATTTACCCTACAGGAGTTTTACCCCGCCACATCTGTACTTGAGGTCCAGAGAAGGATTTCCCTCTTTACTGCTCCTCTCTCCTTTCCTAACTGTGCATGTAACCGAGCTATTCACACGGGGCGGCCGGCTGGCTGGCGGCTGTGGTGGCAGCAGGAGGTGGAGCTGGACACACGTCCACCATGTGAAAGACCACATTTCTCAGCTTTCTGGGGGGCAACCTGGAGCCACGTGCAGAGGCTCTGGTCAGTGGGAGGTGAGTAAACACGAAAGGAGCCACATACCTTTTCTTTCCCTCTGTTGTTGGCTGAAACAAACAACTTATTTGAGCTGCCTTCACCCTTGCAGGCAGGAGTGACAATCCCTGGGAATAAGGCAGGAACTGGGGGCAGGGCCTGAGTCTCTGGGTGTCACAGAGCACCACAGTCACATGGTGCCCTGTTACATGGGAAGTGGGCACATTTCTAGTCCCATTATGGAAGCCAAAGATTACACTCGAATACCTCCCAATTGGAGAACAGGGGGACGGAGAAAAAAAATATGAAGAGAAGGTGGAAGGAGATGAGGTGCGGGAGAAAATGGAAAAAATAAATAACCCGACTCAGCCTTCCACGTGGGCATTGTGAAGTCACAGCCAATATTTCTGTTGATAGTCATGTCAATGTTTGATAAAGAAACAGCTTTTATGAGAAGATGGTATTATTTCTCTGAGCGCCCTGCTGCAGCACTGCAGAGTGTCACTGTGAAAATCATTATGAATAAGATTATGTCCTCACATTTATCTTTGCAGGCACATAGATAACCCACTCCTAATTATCCACATTCTGTTTATATTTTGAGGAAAATGGGAAGACCTATTTCCATGGTGATTTATGACACAATTTGGGAAAATGTTATTTATTTTGCCATTAATCTTAGTTGAATGCTCTTAGAAAGACAAAATGATGAGGTGTATAATATACGTCAAGTCAAATATAAACAATTTGGAGACTATCCTTAAATAGAAAAATGTATTCACTGGCTGCCTTCCAATGAAGGCCCCTGGCTGGCCACCACCGCCCCTTCCACACGGGTTGTCTATTTCACGGGGTCACACACCTCTTAGCGCTTACCCAGTGCAGCCCTCTCCCCTTCATCTGAAGGAACATGGCACTCACTCTCAGTTTAAGACTCAAGACTTTCTTCCTTCACGATATGGGCAGCCCTGAGCAACCGTGTGAGAATCCTGCCTACCTGGTGGAGAGACCTGTGGAGTCCCCAGCTGAGCCCAGCCCCAACCTCCCCACCAGTGAACACAGTCACAGGAGCACCTTGCCACTCCTGTCCAAAGCCTAGCTGAATTGTAGAACCTTTAGGATATCAAATGATTGTTGTTTTAAATCATTTAGTCTCGGGATGGTTTATATATAGTTGTTGGCAAATAGAACACTAATTTTTCTTGAATTTTATGGAGTTCTATGTAAGGTTTCTGAGGCAATTGCCTCACAATCCCATTTGCCACACCAGCTTATGCTCTTAGTTTCTAACCAGTCAGGGTTGTCAGATACAGTTGTATGGGTCGCACACTGCATCAACACACCCTGCCACGGGAGCCATGGGGAACACTTGCCTGGTCTTTGCCTAGAGAGGGCACATTTTCTAAATCATTTGAATATTCTTTCTGTGCCCCCACATCATGACTCAGAGTACTGGGTTGAATCAGATCTTAAATTGCTGACCTGGCCTTCAAGGCCTCCTTTAACTGGCTGATGTCCCCTTCTCCCCTCCAGCTTTCTCCAGACCAGCCTCCCACTATCATCTCCAATCTTGGATCAATGGCATCACTGTAACCCCTACCTTCAGATGCACCCATTCGGCCTTTGACTCAGCAGCAGTTCCCAAACGGGGCCTGTGCCCTCTCAGGGAGGGACAAACTCGTGTACTGAGGCACCAGGACATTTTTCATCTTGTAAATGTCAAAGGATCTAATGTAAGTTTACAAACACATTTTTTTGGGATTTCCAAGCATGTTAAATTAAGGGACAGAGAGGCGACTGTCGTTCCATTTTTGGACTTCTTATGTGGAGGGCAAACCCAGGGGCATTACGCTCCCACCAGAGGGCTTTGCTTCCCTGGCCACAGGCACCCGCACAACATCTGATCCAGGGAAGCCTATCTCCAGGGAAAATTCTTTTCCTCACAATTCATAGCACAATCAGAAAGTAAAATGTTCCAATATCCCAGGCAAATGGACCATCATGACATGGGATCCACGTTGTCGAACTTTGTAATCTTACCCTTCGTTAAATATTCAACACAGACGATCTGATCTCTTCCTTTTCTCAGCTCCCCCTTCTTCCTCTGCCTGCCCTTCCCCCTCATTCTTCTCCATTTTACCTGCCTTCTGGGAAAGACTGACTCAGAGGTACTTTCCAGACTGGAACACAGACAAGGGGATTTCTAGATATTAGACAAATGTTCATACTCTTTTCTTTGACTTGGGCTCTTTATGGAAGTGCAGGTGCAGCCCAGCAGGATAGAAGCAGCAACTCCCTGGAGACATAGGCCCCACCGCCGCAGCTCTCCCCGGGGCTCCTGCAGCGTCACAGCAGCTCTGCTGTGTGATTGTGTCTCGGGACTTCGTGCGGGAAGGGGTGGATGGTGGCCACACGCCCACTCTACAGGTGGGCTGTCAGGACAGCTGGCATCTCAGAACAGCTCAACTTTATTCAGCACTGAGGCTGCACTCGTGAGTTTTGAGCTGGAGGTTATTAAGCCTGGTGCCTCTGATTTTCACAGATCTTGAAGGATGAGAGGAGAGGCCTAGATGCAAACTATACGTGTGGGATAACAGTTTGGCACTGCATGCTGCTGGGAGCTGCAAAATAGAAGCAGTAGTAATCTAATATTATATTATCATAAATGTTACAATTGCTACCTTTGATTGAGCAAATATGACATGTTAAATGCTCTATGTCACCCCATTTAATTATTGCAGCAACCTATGAAATAAGTAATATCTACTCATGAAGGTGAGGGCACCAAAGACAGACTTTGCTAATCTTGTAGGTGGCAGACCTGTGACTCAAACCCCATGTGGAGCTCAGGAAAAATCCAAATGGAGCTCATGCTTACATTTTTTCCAGCCACCTTGCCCTGCCCACCAGGCCATGAGCACCTCATACAGCAGCAAGAGGAGCACATAGGAGCAGAGAGAAGTTCCATCACCTTCCTCTACACCTCCTGCCCCACTGCCACTGCCAGGCATCATCGCAGAGCAGATCCTCTGAACTGCTCACCATCACCCTGAATTCTGCTCTTGAGTTTTATAAGGCAAGGTTTTCTGTATTGAGTCACCTGAAAAGATTCTCTAGGATCCTGGTCAAATCTCAAAGATCCTGACATTACACAAAGGGCAGGTTTGGCAGGTGCAGAATGAAAAGCTCAACCCAAGAGCAGCCGGCTCCTTCCTGGTACACATGGGCCAGCACAGGGATGGGGCTGGGGTGGGGGGTGAAGATGCCGACCCTTCTCCTTTCCCCACCTAAGTATTTGCCTGGTATTCTCCATGATGCAAGGAAAGAATCAGGTCTGGTTGCCTAATTTGGGATTTGACAGCATTTGGAGAACCCTCAAAATGTAGTTTTTAAGACCACAAGGTGATTTTACCCTCATTTCTTGTAGCTGAGGCAATAAGAACACTTAAATACAGTATAGAGACAGTTGCCATTTGGAATGAATTTTCTTGAGCTGAGATGAAGCATTTTGTAGGGAGAAAGAATTTCTCCCTGGACTCTCTCAATGGTGGCTCAGAGGTCCCAGGGGCCGGGCTGGAGGTGAGAGGCAGCTGACTTGTAGCTGCTGCTGAATGTCCTGTTCATTAATATTCACGAAATGATGTGAAGTTGATGTCACTCTAAGCTTCTCTCAATTTTCTTCATAAGCTCAGGGAGAATCCAAGGAGGCATGACTAGAGAAGAGAATATATATATATAGTTTTATTCTCTTGGTGATCGAGAAGTTAGTTTCTTGTGACATCTGGATATGATCTGGATTAGACTTCATTTATCTTTTAAGCTTTTTCTAAATCCATGTATCATTATAATTATCACTATAAAACCACTGGCACAAGCTACTGAGAAAGGTTTTGTGGCTATAGCTCCTGGATTCCTCTAGGTAGGAATTCTGTCAGCACTTGTCCGTCCTGAGTGCTTGAAACCAGGGGAACAGGTTAGATAGAGACCCAGAGCCTGTGATCTGCTCATCCTAAGGAAACCATAGGGATTCAGAACATTGTATGTGGTGAACATGCTTCATCAAGCTAAAGCGTTCTGCAACTGGGAAGTGTAAGTGGTGCTGGACACGCAGGGCTCTCTCTCCACAGTGCCTGGGAGGATGCACACTTAGAAGGTGTGCTTGACAATACTGATGCAAGGTCCGTTTTATTGTTATTCATAATAAGCTTTGTTATTATTCTAGAACACGATATAAATACTTTAAATTTTTTCTATCACACACCTCTGAATAGCTAATCAAACCTCAAACCCTTTCTCAAAACAAAGTGCAGCCAAACAAACCATGCTAAACATACATCCAATAACATTTTACAGTTTTGGGGGGTTCATAATCTCCTCTAACACCCATCCAGCTTAAGAGATGCCTGTCCTGGAGATGTATAGGCTTCAGCTCTCTGAAGTCTGGGGAAGAAATAGACTGAGTAGAAAATGAATGTGATAATGATGTTTAGCTTTCTCCTGAGAAAAATCCTAGAGGGACCATCCCTGAGGTCCTAGTACATTCTAATGATGATCTTGGAAAAGCTGGTGTCTACCTATAACTAGTCTACTTAAGTTAAGATGTGCTCAAGCTGCAGACTGTGCTGGCCCTGGCTATGAGGCTACCCCTCATTCTACTGGGCCTTGCTCAGAAAGTTGTGGTCGCGACACCTGAATCCTCCTGTCTCCACAAAAGGCTGCTATCTGGTGTCGGCCGTGAGGTCTCCTTACAGCAGGGCGAGGCGTTTCCAGGACGCGCGTGCCTGCTCAGAGCCCAGCTTATAGGCACCTGCCAGCAGCCCTGGTTGTGTCCACCCGGGTCCATCCTGGGCAACTGAATTTTACCTTAAGCAACACACTGGTTTTGGCTGAGTGGTGTCCTTGCCAAGTAGGATTTTATTTTGGATACAAGGAGTTCAGGGCTAAGGCCAGATCAGTCAAGATGGAAAAATGAAAAATCCACACCAAGATCAAGTCAACCCCGGGGAGACTGCAGCCAGAAATGGAAATGAAAAGGAAAGAAAACAACCAGCAGAAAGAGCATTTGCATACTTTCCCCATCCAGCTAGGGTCTTCGATGGAGCAGCACTGAAGATAATCGCACAAGCAGGGCTTAAGGCCATCAGGGTGCTTGCTTTTAAGCTCACAGCTCATGGCCTTCTAGCACCAGTAGAAGGTAGTTTATGCATCTTGGTTATTGGATGTAAATGTCCCCCCAGAAGCCATGCTCCTGTCCCCACCCTGACCAGCTCCTCCTCACTGGGATTGCAGAGACCAGAGACCTCCTGGGAGGCAAGTGACAGGAGGCCTGGATGTTGGTTCCCCAACCCCCAGTTAGATCAGGTGGCACAGCACAGGCAGAGAGAAACCCAGCACCATGTTCAGAAAGATCCACTCCATCTTTCACTCCAGCCCGCAGAGGAAGGCGGAGGTGGCCGAGAGCCCCTATTATGACAGAGCCAGCTCTGGGGTGAGGCTGATTCGCAGCAGCTCCATGTATGTGGTTGGGGACCACGGGGAGAAATTCAGCGAGTCCTTGAAGAAGTACAAGAGCACCAGCAGCATGGACACCAGCCTGTGCTACCTGCAGCAGGAGGGGGACCGGGCGTGGATGTACTCGCGCACCCAGAACTGCCTGCAGTACTTGCAGGAGCTGCTGGCCTTGCGGAAGAAGTACCTCAGCAGCCTCAATGACCTGAAGGCCAGACGTGCCCAGGGCACTTCCTCCACCTCCTCCAAATCCTCCAAGGGGGGAAAGAAGACCCTTGTGCAGTCTGCCTCCACAGAAATAAAGGTAAGTGCTGCTGATAAGTTCAGTTTAGATGAGTTCTTCCAGATGTCTCCACGGATGCCTGTTTGAACCCTGGCTTAGCCCCATCCATGCCAGCTTAGCTCATCTGTGCATTCTGGGCAGTCGCTCAGTCCTCCTCTGAGACTCTCCATTGCCTTCTTCCTGCCGGGGAGATGTTGCTTTTCCACGTGGAAGCAATGGGACAGGTTTCTAGAGAGCACCCTGGGGTTGCAGTAGTGGGTGGCTGAGGCTTTGGTGTCAGAGGGCACTGAATTTGCACTGTGCATTTGTCATTTGCTACCTACCTGATGAATGAGATCATGCATGTTATTGTTTATCAACAAATAATTTATCAATAAATTATTGTTTTTTTTAATTTTTATAATCACATCTAAAAATCTCAGTAAAAACTGAAATCTTCATGTGAACTAGATGTTTTCAAATACCTAAGGGTTTAGCCCCATGTGAGTGAAACAACCAGGGGGTTTCCTCCAGCTGTACCTGGGACCAAGGCATTATACTTGGGCACAGCCGTGTAAGCGTCTGTCCTCAAAGGAGACGGCACACCTGCTTTGCTGGCCATGGAAACTTCCAAGCCCAGGCAAACAGGCAGGAGAGAGAATTTGCATTTATACCGTGGCAGTGTCTGTACACATTTCTTCCCATGGGCATTCAAGTTGCACCAGAAGGGAAGGTGGGAGGGCCTCTTCCTGAGGGGCGGTGACCAATTAGTTATCCCGAGTTTTGAGACTGTATTTCCTACTTCCGTGAATCTATTTCCTGATGACTGGACTCAAAGGCGTGCAGAGCAGTCCTGTACCCCCCAGAGTGTCTGCAGGCCGTGGAAGCCCCACCAAACCTGCCCCCGTGTTGCCTGCTATCCCTATGGGTTGGCCTCACCCGGTTGGTGTCAAGTGTCTGCATCTTATCCTACAAGAGAGCAGCTTAAATAATCGTTTTAACCCCAAATGCCTGTCAGCACTGGGCCGGTGTGAAGGCAGACCCTGTGACCAGCAGCTGTAGACGTGTGGGCAGTCAGCCCTCCCTCGGGGCCACCTCCATAGCAGAGATGATGGGGTGAGGGGCACAGCAGCTTCTGCTGTTCCTTCCAGGTCAAGTGTCCTGGGGTACTGGGCTCTGGAGCGATACCCTCTAGACACCATAATTTCCGCTACAGTGGAGTTCTCTCTTAGTAGAATTTACATTCCGTCCCCCTACTTCCTTCCTTGCTCAACTGTCTAAACAAGGTGAGAAGGTGGGTTAGAGCCCAAGCCACCAGCACTGGGATAAAGGGTTTCCCGGGGACTGCGGGGGTTTTGGGGAGGGTCGCCCCATGATGCAATGCACTGACAGCCTCAGGAGAGTCTTGTGCCCATGGTAGAACCAGGAGAGTCTTAAAAAGGTTTTGAAGTCAACAAGACCAAGGGCCGACTTTTAATTCTGTATTGACCAGCTGTGTGCCTTTGTCAAGTTGTTAACTTCTTTGGGTCTTTATTTCAGTAGCATACAAATGAGAGTAAGACTATACCTGGTGACGGAGAAGCAAGGTTCCCCCGTGACAGGACCTTGAAGCACTCACAATGGAGTTAAGCGTTCTCTGGCTCTGAACTGGAAGGTGCACGGGCAGTCTTCAGACAAGCTGCTCTCCATCCCCATTGCTCCTGAAGAGCTATGTGGGTGTGCCTGGAGATGTGGGTTCAGACGCTAGACAGCAAGGTGGCCAATGGCTGCCTGGTTCTCTGGCACAGCAGGGGCCTCTTCCTTCTAGAATGTCATCACTCTCCTGTGTTGGTAGGAAATGCTTAGTGGTGATTAAGATCTAGGATAAATGCCATTTCCCGACTCCCTGTTATGAATCAACTTGTATTTCCCCAAAATATGTTGAAGACCTGACCCTCAGCACCTCAGAACGTGAGCTTATTTGGAAATAGGGTCATTGCAGAGGTAATTAGTTAAGATGAGGTTATTAGGGTGGGCCCTAATCCCCTGCCCCTGGTGCCCTTACGCAAGAAGAGGAAGTTGGCACACAGGCAGGCCGGTAGGAAGAATGATGGGTGAAGATTGGGGTGGTGCTGCCACAGGAGCTACCAGAAGCTGGGAGAGGGCAAGGAACAGATCCTTCCCTCATGCTCTGGGGGGCACAGCTCCACCAGCACCTTGATCTCAGATTTCTAGCCTCAGAACTACGAGACAGTAAATTTCTATTGTTCCAAGATGCCCAGTTTGTGGTAATTTGTTATGGGAGCCCTAGGAAATAAACACACCCCTCTCTTCAAGGTTAAACACATCTCTCTTTAACAGTATCACATCATCTAGGGTTTGTTAAGATGCATCTTCCTGATGGACTGCAGTGCCCTCGGGGACCTTAAAGAAGCCAAAACAGTACCTTTTTAAAACACCAGTAGCTTTTCTATGTGAACACTTTTTGATCGTTTGTGGCTGTTTCATAAACTTTGAAGTCTGATGCCTTTTGTGCCACAGAACTGGGGAGACCTGGCTGCCATGGAGCGGTGCTCCCTGGGCACTTGGTGAGCCTCTCAACCTCTCCATAATCACCAGCCCCTGGCCTGGCCACAGAACTCACGTTCCCATGTTTGTCTCTGTCTTGGGGGAGGATAATGGCTTTTAATCTATTTTGTTTAAGGCCCACAGTAAAAAAAAAAATCTATATTTTAGATACGGACCTGGTTTATCTGAACACACACCCAAAACAAAAATTTCATGAAATATCCTTATGCCTATTCCTTTTGGTGTTCTGATATTTTCAAAAGTATTCTATTCTATTATTGTTATTATTTATTGTTTATTCTGTCATTATTAAAGTTGGTCATGACACACTACATTTATTTCACAAACCACTACTGGGGCAAGACACACAGCCAGGGCCTCCCCTGGTGGCGCAGTGGTTGAGCGCTGGGCTGCGAAGCTGCATGCAGTCTCTGCAACGCCAGTTCGAGGGTCCCACATGGCGCAGACCTCTGCTGCCGCCCGCTGCTCCCCTCAATGGTGTATTTCAGTACATCTGCCTCTTCAGCTCCCTGCGCTGGCTCTGGTGATTTCTCTCACCCTTCCACGCTTCTGATTGTACCCAGTGCATGTATAAATAAATAAATAAATCTTTAAAAAAAAAAAATACACATAGCCAAAGAAAAATGATGTTTTCTTCTTTGTCAAATTTAAAAAAAAAATTGGGCCACTAAACGACACATTGAATAAAATGAACAAATCACAAACTACAAAAAAAAATTTAAAATACATCAAATACGTATATATGAAAGGATTTCTATCCAGGACATATGAAAAGCTGCTATTATCAACAACAGGCAAGTGAGCCAGTAAATGTAAGAAAAGTAAGAAAAACCTGAACAAACATCAAGGTAGATACAACTGGGCAATAAACACATAAAAAGATGATCAATAACATCTGCTATCAGAGATACTGCTTCATACCCACTGTTAGTGAGAATGAAGTGCTGCTGGAACTTTTAATACTGGTGGTGAATTATTGAGCAATTTCTTATAAAGAAAAAACATTTACTCTATGATCTAGCAACTCCACTCCTTGTTCTTTATCTGATAGAATAAAAACATTTTCACAAACAGACTTGCACAGAAATTTTCAAAGCAGTATTATCTGCAATAGTAGATAATAGAAACAAATTAGGAACAACTTAAATGTCTGGGCCTCTCTGGTGGCCTAGGGGTTAAGTCTCAGCACTATCAGGCAGTAATTTCAAAAATATTATTGTAAGTGAATGGAGAATTTACAGAGTATATGCTGTATGATTCTATTCAGATAAAGTTCAAGAACAGACCAAACTAGCCCACCATGCTAGAAATAAGAAGGTGGTTGTCTGGGTGGTGGGGAGGACACGAACAGTGGGGTTGTGGATTGGAATTGACTTGAAAGGACCATGGGGGAATAGTTTGGCTATGAGATTCAATGTCTTATTTAAGGTGGACATTGTACAGGGTGTGTACAATTGTCAAAACTCACTGGAGTGAACACTTAAGATCTGTGCATTTTATTGTATATAAATTGAACCTAAACTTAAAAAAAATGGAAAACTGGGAGAGAAAATATCAGAAAATCAAGACCACTCCAAAGAATATGTAGCTCATACAACTAATTTGGCAGCTATAGATGAACTTTAAATTTGGTTCTTCACTTGCTGGAAGCAGTAATAAAAATGATCCAGACTCATTTCAATGTTCTGACTATCTGAGAAAAGAATCATACCTGTTGCTTAGGGGAAGTGAGTTTCTATCCCCACCCCCTTTAAATTAAAAAATTCTCCTATGAGACTTGATACTGGGAACTGTGTATTATATGGTTGGTTACATCCTCAAAAACAATAATAATAATGATTCATTAACAGTTATATCCTTTCTTCCTTTATCCCTTCATCCACTAGCTTATATTTATGACGTACATATGGTGAATCAAGAGCGCCTCTAGATACCAGTAAGCAAGTCGAAGGCCCTGTCCTCATAGTGGTCACTCGGTGGGAGGGTGAGGCAAGAAAACATTGCATGGATTTCTGGAGATGTTGAGAGCCCCTGCTCCAACAGGCAAAGGTACAGCCTTGCTCCACATCTCAGTGAGGACCAGGAAATACATGCCCGCCGGTTCCTTCTGAGCTCAGAGAACATTCATATACCAGGGCCATAAATGGACCACACAACTTTCCAAAGATCTTTGTCAATATTCTCTAAAGACACAGCTCACCCTATGAAAGAAAAATGTCTAAGAAGAGCGAAAGCTATCCTGTTAGATTTCTTGCTATTTTCCTTCATCTCAGCATCTTAGAAAGCAAATGCCCCCTCTGCAATCTGTCCTAGGGGCTTGTCTAGGATGTGCAGTCTCCCCTCACGTTGTCCCTTGGTGATTTCTGTAAGCTGCTGGGAGGAGCTCTGGGTCACTTCACTTCTCTCTTTTCAGTCCTCACAAACATCACTTCTCTCAGCTTGACTTTTTTTTTTAAGTAAAAACTTTAATCACATCCCATAAAACTCACCCTTTAGAGTGTATAATTTGGTGTTTCTTGGTATATTCAGTTGTGCGACTCATTACCACTAATTCCAGAGTGTTTTTTATCACCCATTTCAACTTTTTTGGTGATAAGATCAGCCAAACATGAAGGAAACCATTTCAACATGGCATGCCAGCTCCTTAGATGAGTCCTTTTTGTGTCCCCAAATATGGTTAATGAAGTCTATTGAGGGTAATGAATTGTTAAGAAATTTAATGCTTTTCATTGAACGATTTTCTATCAATTTCTTTTAAAGTAAAATGTATAACACTAGATACCTTTCAAATTGTTAATTGTCAGATGACAGGTAGAATTGTCCACACAGACTTCTAAGAACTTTTCCAGTTGCTCATTTATATAAACCTAAGGTGGCTGAACACTGAACACATCCTGAACACTATTAAGCCCTAATTTTAATATTTTTAAAAACACTTGAAACCGGTATATTGTAGTACACTAGAAAATAAATTCCTTAAGAGGTCATGGAAACTCTAAAAATACTTCATTTAGGCATTAGGAGAATGTCTTAGTGAAAGGTTTGATAATTATTTTTTTAAATATAAAGCAAGTCTTTTAAGTTCAAAATATATTTTTAAAAATTTACCATTTTAACTGTGTAGTGGAGCCATCACCAATCCATTTCTAGAATCTTTTCATTACCCCAAACAGAAAGTCTGTATCCATTAAACAGTAACCCCACCTCCCCTCCCCCACCCCTGGTACCTTCTCTTCTACTTTCTGTCTATGAATCTGCCTCCTCTAGGGACCTCATATAAGTGGGATCATACAGTGTTTGTTCTTCTGTGACTGGCTTCTTTCAGCTAGCATTTTTTCCAGGTCTCTCCATGTGGTAGCAGGGGTCAGAACTTCCCTTGTAGGGCAGATCAGTTTGGGTTTTGATGGAAGGTGAAGATAAAACTTTGAGATGATGCTCTGACTTTGACCAGAGTGCTCACTGGCAGTTGGAGGCCTCACTGAGGACAGCTCACCATCTTTTAGGCTCGATGGATGTGTTAATAGCCAGCATCCCACTGTGAGGACTGTATTGGATCATGTATTGGATGCTGGCTAGAATGGACACAGAGCAGGGCCTCGGGGAGGCTGGCTGCATAGCCAGGCCTGGCCAAGGGGGCAGCTCAAATTGACTGTCATGCCCCTGGAACAATACCCAGATGGTTGGGGTTGAGATTACATGTTACTTGGTCACCTATCACAGCTAGAAGCCTCATTAAGTTTGAATTTCTGATGTGTTTGTTTGGATGAGCCAGCTACAAAATGTTTACCCCTCTCACATTCTCCATACCACCTCCCTCCTATTCCCTGACTAGAGAAATTATTCACCTGCTACAAGAATGATTTTAAAAGAAGCAAAGGAAAAAAAAAAAAAAGAAGAAGCAGCAGCAAAGGAATTCTGGAGGCTTGCCAAAAGTGATTGATTGTTCTTTAAAATAGTTTTATTCTGACAAAAGCTTTCAGAATCAATTTTCTAGTGAGGCCATCCAATCCTGGTTCATAAAATAAAACTATGTCAACAGCAAACAAAAGATTCTTTCTGGCAGGAGAGTCTAAATCCAGTTCATCAGAGAAAAAGATTTCAAACCATTCATGTAAATTGCATATGGAATAGGAAGCAGATTCTGGATCTGATCTACACCATTCAGAATTATTTTTTCAGATCTGTTGGAGTAGGGGGTGGGGCTATCTGTAAACACGGAGATATTAAAATGCAGGTTTCTTGTAAGCATCTGTTGCTGAGGGATCTTTATCAATTGACCAATATCTGGTGTGCAGGGCTGAAAGGCAGTAAAAATTCCATATGAGCTGCAAAGAATATTCCATTATGCTTGGCCACGCTTTCCATGAGGTGACAAACAGTATAATTATGATTGATGACTGAGAATATAATTCCTACAGCCCCACTCAGTCAAGCCATCTGATGGGTAATTATATTCCCAAATCCATCCTCCAAGTACACACTGTTTGCTCAGCACTAGAAATAGTACTTCCTCCTCCCCTTTGCCTCTCCACCAAACTCCACTCAACTGGCTAACTTTTTATCTTTTAGGACAGCAGAGGGGGACAAAAAGTCAACAGTAAAAGCACTTCCCCAGAAAGCCTTTACAAACATCCACAGACTAAGACAGTGGATTTCCTGCCTCTCCGTCCTGACCCACAGCTCAGGGCTCAGCACTAGACACTCGGCATCCAGAACTCAGTACTCAGCATCCAGTACTTAGCACCCAGAGCTGTAATTATATGTGCATTGGTTATTTCTGTTACTGGCTGTGAGCTTGCTGAGTAGAGGTACCATGTCTATTTATTATCTTGGACTTCTAGCAGGCACATAGTAGATGTTCAATAAACCGATAACTTAAGAGACTCAACTAATTTAAGAAGCAAATTGTTACAGGCAGCTCTCCTGCCTGCCTGTGATTATGCAGGTGCTTCTCTTTTTCTCCTTTTCCTAATAAACCTGTCCTTTTAAAATGTGAAAAAAAAAAGGAAACTGTAACAAAGTTTGATGAAAGGTCTGGAAAAGTAATCAGTTTGTGGTTTTGAAAGGGTAGAAAATTATTTTTTTGTTTAATGATGTAGAATATAGTTTGAGTATATTCGTATGGAGCCATAGTGTAATAATTAAAATTTCCAGTGTATAATAGATCAGAGCTCACCATCAAAAGGATACTTTTAGGCAAACATTTTTTTTCTGATGATAAAGTTATATTTGCTTATTAGATGAAACTTATAAAATTCAGAAAGATACAAGGAAGAAAATAAAAATAACTTAAAATCTTATCCAGAGATAATAAGATAATAATGGAAAGGAAGTTCTTTCTTTTTTTTTTTTTTAAAGATTTATTTATTTATTTATACAAGCACTGGGTACAGTCAGAAGCACGGGAGGGTGAGAGAATTCACCAGAGCCAGAGCGGGGAACAGAACAGGCAGACTGATGAAATACACTGCTGAGGGGAGCAGCAGGTGAGACAGGAGAGGTCTGTGGCACCATATGGGACCCTCGCCAGAGGCCAGGGATAGAACCGGCGCTGCAGAGGCTGCGGGCAGCTTCACAGCCCAGTGCTCAACTGCTGCGCCACCAGGGGAGGCCCTGGAAAGAAAGTTTCTATCAATCATTTGTTAATACTGCCTGTGTATCTGATAGCCCTAATACATAAAATTTGAATTTCAGGTAAACAATAGGCACTCTTTTAATAAAAGTATGTCCTGTAAAATATTTTTTAAATATTTATAATAAAAAGTTTTTTTGTGTGTGTGAAATTGAACTGCCATCCTATATTTCTATTTGCTAACTTGGTATGCTGTATATGTAAAACTATAAATTTACTAAATTGGTTCACATAATATAATTTTTATAATCTCTTTTTTCTATTAATGTTATATAGTATGGGAGTCTTTCCTATTTCATTCTCTAGTTTTGGAAAACAAAACTTTAAATGGCAAACATTGTAATAATTCTTATTTTTTAAATAATTGTTTAAAATTATAAGTACATCTTACTCTGTGTCTATAAAGCATTTTATCAGAGATATCTAGAAGTATGATTAATGAATCAAGTCATTAATCTTTAAAAATTATTCTAAAAATAACAACAGTACAAAACACAACAAAGCAAAAACAGACAATTATAAATGAGAGACATACTGCAGGGGAGGAGGTGGGAGACGGATCAGAGAGAGGGAGGGAGGAGCACAGGGACTGAGGTGATGGTGAAGGAAACTCTATGGGGACTATACCTGAGGGGGTGGGGGAAGCAAATATTGTTTAAAAATGAACAATGATGTAAAAAAATAAAAGAATAATTAATAAAAAATGACAAATGTAAAAAAATTATTCTACATAACAACTTTTTGAGACATTTTGCAACTTACACTTTCATAAACAGTGAATTAAAAAGTCCTTCTTTTTTGGGCCTCCCCAGTGGCGCAGCGGTTGAGCACTGGGCTGCGAAGCTACCCACAGCCTCTGCAGTGCCAGTTTGATCCCTGGCCGCCCAGCGAGGGTCCCACCTGGTGCTCAGACCTCTCCTGCCGCGCCTGCTGCTCCCCTCAGCAGCATACTTTGTCAGTCTGCCTGTTCTGCTCCCCGCTCTGGCTCTGGTGAATTCTCTCGACCTCCCGTGCTTCTAACTGTACCCAGTGCGTGCTTAAATAAATACTTTTTTTTAAAGCCCTTCTTTTTGCACTGCATTAGCAACAGGTATTTGTATTAACTCTAGAAGTTTGCTTATGTAGTAGATAAATTGTATTATATGGTACTTCTCTGTGATTCTTCTTGAACAAAGAATGATCCTTTGAAAAATCAAACCAATGTATTCTTCTTGTATAAGTGATTTCCTATTCAAATCTTTATAAATTTTTCTTTTGGCTTCATTAAGGTGTTATTTATTTAAATGGACTCTTCTTATATTAAGGATATAAACATGCACTAAAAATTCTTTTTTTTTTTTTAAAGATTTATTTATTTATTTATATAAGCACTGGTTATAGTCACAAGTACGGGAGGGTGAGAGAATTCACCAGAGCCAGAGCAGGGAGCAGAGCAGATAGAAGGACCGAAGTACACTGCTGAGGGGAGCAGCGGGTGGCAGGGGAGGTCTGCGCGCCATGTGGGACCCTCCTCTAGTGGCTGGGGAGCAGCCGAGGATCGAACCGGCGCTGCAGAGGCTGCGGGCGGCTTCGCAACCCAGCGTTCAACCGCTGCGCCACCGGGGAGGCCCCTAAAAATACTTTCTTTGAGTTATGTTTCTTTTAATTTTAGTTGACATTTTCTAAGGTAACTAAGATCCTGGTTTTTATGCAGTTGGTATATTTTATAAATTAATATTTCTTCCACTGCTTAGAAAGTCCTTCTGTGTCTCAAGGTCAATTTCATGGTTACCATTCACCTCCCTCTCTTTGACAGTTTCATAAAAAAATCCCAACCCTTTTATCCACCAGCAATTTAATTTGATAAGTAGTGGCAAGTGATAATCTGACTTGAATTTTTCTCAAATAATGAAGTTTCCTAACACCATTTGACAAATCCATCTCTTCTCTCATCAGACTATGAAGTTTTAATTATGGTATATGAAAATTTTATACTATGTTTCAAGGATTAATTCAATTCCATCAGTCAGGCTTCCAACAGTTTGACAAATTTGAGCAAAAACTTTTTACTCAGTGTTTTTGTTAAGTACAATACTCTTTTACATGATGTATAAGGCCAGGAGTAGCCAGGGACAACAAAAAGAAATAATGGCCAGTATTTCATCATAAATTTCATTATATTTCATCATAAATCTGGGAGAAAAATGCAAAAATTTATCAGCCCCTGTTACTGAAGACAGATGTGTAGCTGTGCTCTCCAGTTATCTTAAACAGTTAAATAGTACAAGGCCTAGTAATAAGTACAAGGCCTAGTAATAAGTACAAGGCCTAGTAATACCGTTTAGTTAAATAGGTAAATCCAAGGCCTAGTAACACTGGAATTCCTAACAAACAGACCTCTTTCTTCTTCTTTTTTTTATCTTTGTGCTGATTTTAGCAGATGTATTGTCTACTTCACTATATTTTTTCTTCAGCTCAGGCAAGTCTATCATTTAGCTAATCTGTTGACAGTTTGTATGTGATATATGTACCTATGTATTTAAATTGCAACTTTTTCCCAAGTTGTTTCCTATATTTATAGTTCCTGTTTCATAAACTCTCATTCTTCTTTCAAAAATTCCTCTTCAATTGTGAGTACACTTTTCCTCAGGTGTTGTAATATGAAAAAGAAAAGATAAGTATCATTATGAGGTTTCTCTTGAATATCCATCCCTAGGATGACAGAAAACAAAGAGGGTGTATTAGAACTTTTAAGGGTTTATTCTGAAAAGCTTCTTTTCTTTTCTTTCTTTTTTTTAAGATTTATTTTATTTATTTATACAATAACCAGGGTACAGTCAGAAGCGCCGGAGGGTGAGAGGATTCAATAAAAATGAGGATACAGAGTTTTTGCAGTTTGCCAAGTTAAATCCCAAAGTATACATTAATAAGCAAACTGGTTCAAGAATATAAACTTAGGCATGTGTATGTGTGTGTATGTAGAGACAGAGTGGGGAACAGAACAGGCAGACTAATGAAATACACTGCTGAGGGGAGCAGCGGGTGCAACAGGAGAGGTCTGCAGTGCCATGTGGGACCCTCGCCGGCCAGCCGGGATCGAACTGCTGCTGCAGAGGCTGTGGACATCTTCACAGTGTGGCGCTCAACCCACTGTGCCACCAGGGGAGGCCCTAAAAAGCTTCTTTTCATGCTATTGCATTGCTTGTAGATAAATTCGACCTGCTTGGTATTGAATTTCATTCAGTTGAATGATCCATTGCAGGCCAATTCCACATTTAACCCTAAAAATTTCATCACCAATATTGACATTCACATTTCAAGGTATTTAGTTCAAGTGAGTATACTGTTCGTATTCAATAAAAATGAGGATACAGAGTTTTTGCAATTTGCCAAGTTAAATCCCAAAGTATACATTAATAAGAAGCAAACTGGCTCAAGAATATAAACTTAGGCATGTGTATGTGTGTGTATATCTCACACATTCATTCACTCAAGAAATAGTTACTACTCCACATCAGACATCAAAACACGTGCTCCACACTCATATATGGAAAGACATCTGCCTGCCCTGGCGCAGCCCTCAGCCTGAAGCTGGGACTCTCAGCACCACTGCCTGGACCACACTGGGGTATGGACAGACATACCTTCCAAGAGAAACAGGTAGGATTACAACCAGGATGTTGGGAGTATTTTGTACAGTCTGTCTGACATATGCAGTGGCTGCCAGTGAATATTTGTCAAATGACAGTCACATCTTAAGTATTATTTGTCAAAGCTAGCTCCAAGGAGAGGTTGGTCTAGTGTGGGGTGCCCCAGGACACGCAGGAGCATGCTGCAGTGGACTGTGGGCACAGGCAGAGCGTGAGTCCAGGACACCACGCCTGTGTCTATATGATGCTGTGAGTGAGGCTTTGGCGAGGAGGTGGCACAGGAGCTGGCTTTTCGGGAGGGAAGAGCAATTGCCACGCAGGGAAGGTGAAAAGGAAACTAGATGCTTGGTGGTGGTTCTCTTCACTTTAGGGGGGTTAAATCTGCCCCCCCCTCCATCCTAACCTCTGAAGAGATATTGCTGTTTACAAACTGGAAATCACTTTGTAGCATTCAGATCTCTGTAGGCAAAAGCCTGGAAGACACAGGCTGGAGAAGGGCTCAGTCCAGGTGCCAGTCTCAAGATGGCAGCTGTCATGAAATGCAAAAAAAATATCATAAACCGCTTTGGGAATTCAGAGATTAAGATGAAAAGTATGACAGAGTTTGGTTGGGGAAGATGCAATGTGTTCCATTCAGGGAAAGTAATCTGAGACCAGGTCTGAAATAAGAAGGTGATGCAGGGAGACTTGGAAAAAAATAACCCTAAGGCCCCTGAAGGTTAAATGTCAAAGGCAAACTGGAGTGGAGTCAGCAACGCAACACCAATGTTCTCAGAGAAAGCTCCTCTGGGATCTGTTGGGACTGACGCCAGGAACATGAGCCCACAAAACTCGGGCCTGAGCAGGTGCAGGGGCAGCACCTGCATTACACTCCACCTTTCCAAAGAAGTAGTTTCAATGTTCTGTGAGAAAAAGGGGCAAAGTTAGGTGGAAAGCAATGTACTTTTGCCTGGTGTTCTGAGTTTAGAGAGGGAGGACTATTTTGGGACCTCACCCAGGGTGTTAATAACATTTTATACAGTCACCTCTTTGTAAAGTGGATTTTCTTGTGGTATCAGACTGAGCCCTAAACTCTGAGCTGAACTGATGGCAGCTCGTTATGCTAGTGAGCTCTGCTGTGGACAAAGAGAATGTCAGAATAGAAGTTAGAAAGGCCATGGAGACTGTAGGAAGACAGGAAAAGCTGGAATCAGTTTGGATTTAAACCAGGACTTGAAAAAGCCCAGTGAGCTTAGACTTGTAGCTTACCTTGGTACTCAGAAAAATCATCATGAAATTCATTTGGAGACATTTAAAAGTGTACTTGATGAGGTATAAGAGAAATGCTGATAACCAAACCCCTCTGAACTACTTGCCAGATCACTTGGTCCTCACCATATTCCCTATGAACACACACAGCAAGCTCATGCACCCCATCAGAAGCCTCCCCCCAACTCAAGTGTCACCAGTGAAAAACAAAATGACACACACAAACACTACTGGTAAGAGTGAAAGATTCTAAGAATCTAGTGACCCGTAAGTAGAAGAGTGTAGTTTGTCCCTACAGTGTCTGTCCATGGACAACTCCACTGCCAGTAACAGAAACCAGGAGAATCTCTATTTCTTGCTGTGAGTAATCCTCAGAGGAACCTGAATGAAGACAGCAGTGTTCACAGGTGGACGCTGGATGCTGCCTTTTGTTTTTTTAAACCAGAGTTTAAAGTAGTGAGTAAAATTGTATATTAACACAAAAATAAATTTACACAAAAATAAATACGTGCTTGCTTGTATTTCAAAAAGAAACAATGGCGAGATAAACAGAACTAATAAAAACTAAAGGGAGCGAGAGAACACAGGGGAAGGGCAGGCATGGAAGTTAACCCTCTGTGCATGGTTTGGCTTTGGAACACGCATTGTTGTTTACATGCTTTTAAAACATTAGATTACAAAAGGGGAAAAAAGCAATCCCTAAAACTTGAAAACCAACCAAAGCATATGAACTTAACTGATTATCTGATTATCAAGTCAGCAACATAATCACATGGAAAAAGATTATAAAGTCTTTGAAACAGGGCCTCCCCAGTGGCGCAGCGGTTGAGTGCTGGGCTGCGAAGCTGCCCGCAGCCTCTGCAGCGCCAGTTCCATCCCCGGCCAGTGGTGAGGGTCCCACATGGCATGCAGATCTCTCCTGCTGCGCCTGCTGCTCCCCTCAGCAGTGTATTTCGTCAGTCTGCCTGTTCTGTTCCCCGCTCTGGCTCTGGTGAATTCACTCACCCTCCCACGCTTCTGACTGTTCCCCGTGCTTGCATAAATAAATCTTTAAAATAAATAAATAAATAAAAGTCTTACAAAAAAATAAAGTCTTTGAAACAGAATTTTGGTTATAGATGACAAAGTGCACACACACACCTTAAAATGCACTTAGTGGGCTTATAAGTGGTAATGTTGATGGTGTTTTGAAACTATTATTTATAGCAGAATAAAGTATATAAGTAATTTCATTGTCATATATAAACTCTATTTAAAAATGTTTTCTAGTACTATACAATGCATACATTTTACCAAAATCTTGTACATAGAATAAGCCAATTTATAATTTAATCAAGGCATTTTTAACACCATCTCACCATAAAAGTGCTACACAAAATAACCCTGTGTATGATCAAAACACCTCAGGTTAACACATATTATTCCTCTTTTTTTTTTTTTGCTTCCTGTGTTCCCTTATTCCCTAAATTCCTTTTAAGAAGTCCTAAATGAAACTATTGAGTAGTTCACATGTTGATTCTCTGCCTTCCATGGTGAATTCTCCACTGCCTGAACTCCCTGCTATCAGTCCCCGGGACTGCTGGCTGTTGTGAAGATGGCAATGATGAAGGAGATCACACAGGTGAAGGAATTAGGATACTCCCTAGGCATTTCCTACATTTTAAAAACTTTATATTTTATTATTCCTTATACTTTTCAAGCTATCATACTAATTGCTCTTTATTTTGTTCCATGGCTTCAACCCAAATTTGGTCACTTTCGGGACTAAAATTTTCAGTTTTCAACATTATCTTATCCTCTTATTCTTCTGTGAGCATCTCCTCCCCTATCTAAGGAGGTGCAGCTCTTACTTAATTGGGTGTTTATGAGCAGAAGCAAGACCAAGAAAGACTAAGTGTTTTCCCTTAGGGTCACTAGCAGTCCCTGAGCAAGAAAGAGTCTGCTTCTCTCTTCCTCCCTGGCATAACCGGAAACTCACTGAACTATGGTAATTGTGGATCTGGAGTATCTGCCTGCCTTCCCCAGGGCTTAAAATTTGCCTTCAACATCTGCAAATGCACAACTTCACATCCAGAAGCACCCTTCACTGTGTGATCCTTCACATCCACAAGCAAAAATCCTCGTGGGTTCTTTATGGCTTCCTGTGTGTGTGGGGGAGGGGGGTGCGCATAGGCTGACTTAGCAGCTCTTGTCTCCTCTCCTCTCTCTTTAACTCCAGCGCAAAACCACCAGCAAGAAATACTCCCAGTTCAGTGCGGATGTGGCGGAGGCCATGGCCTTCTTTGATTCCATCATCGCGGAGTTGGACACGGACAAACGGCCGCGCACTGCTGAGACCGGCCCTCCAAATGAAGACGTGGACTTCGACGGTGAGTGCGTCCCATCCCCCTGGTGGAACCAGGTGCCCGAGGGTAGGTTAGGATCTCTGGAGTGGGCCTCTAGGTAAGCTGGACTTTCAGGAGCCCCACCTCCCATTAAGGGGAAACACATCAGCAAGTGGGAGCCTGGCCGGAGCTCTCTCCTCCCGCGCTCCTGGCTGTAGTGGCTCCTGCTGTCAACACCCGGCCTGTCTCTCCAGAGCTCTGGGCCCTGTTTGCACAAAAACTTCTTCTCAGTGGTCTTCTTGCCACAGCTGAGACAGGGTAGAACTCCTGTAAGGCTCGAGGAAGAGGTATCAGGGAAACAACTAAGGGAAGAGACTGGAGGGGGAGTTGCTAATGGGTATTGAAAAAGTATCAGTTTTGCCAGGTGAAAAGTTCAGGAGATCTTCCTCAAAACAGCGGGCGTGTACTCAACACTGCCCAACCATGCACTACAAATATTATGTTCTGTGTTATTTCACCACAATTTAAAAAGGGTGGTGGGGACTAGACACACTGTATTTCAAAATTTGACTTTGACCCAACAGATCTTGGCCCTGGGACAGCACTGTGTGACCCTTCACCACAATGTCACCCTCTGCATCCCTTCTCTGAGCTCGCCCTCAGGGCCACCATCCTGCCAGGGTGTCTGCTGAGGCCCTGAGGCCGGAGAGGGAGTGAAGGGAGTGAGGGGGTAGGGCCTTTTTCCTTGCCAAAGTGTGAAGTTGGCCCTCTCCTCGTGGGGAGTGAGGAATCCACCACATTCACAAGGAGAGCCCACTTCCCAGGTCCAGTACTTAAATCTGGGACTTGGCTCCACAGTGTAATTAATGATGATTTTATTTGGGGGTTACTGGCCCCTGATTAGTGAAGTAACAGCTTTTAGTACCGATACTGAATAATTTCTGAGTGTTTTATCTAATGCCCAAAAGTTGACATTCTTTTTTTTTTTTTTAAGATTTATTTATTTATGCATACAAGAGCTGGGGTATAGGCCAGAGGTGTGGGGGGGTGAGAGGATTCACCAGAGACAGAGTGGGGAACAGAATGGGCAGACTGACCGAAGTACACTGCTGAGAGGAGTAGCTGGTGAGTCAGGAGAGGTCTGCAGCGCCATATGGGAATCTCCCTGGCCTGCCACGAATGGAACCCGCACTGCAGAGGCTGTGGACAGCCTCTTAGGTTGCGTCTTAACTGGTTGCGCCACCAGTGAGGCCTCAAAGTTGATATTCTTAAGGTTTCTTGTTGCTCTGGCCTAGAAAGACATGTGTCCCTGAGATTTTGATTCTCATCGATTCTATGAAACTTCACAGACAGTTCCTCCCACTGTCTTCCCCTGCCCACTCTCCCCTGTCAGCCCCTCTGCGCCTGACAAAGAACAGACCTCTCCTTAGGAGTCTGGCTTAGGAGGGCCTCCCCTGGTGGCGCAGCGGTTGAGCGCTGGGCTGCGAGGCTGCCTGAAGCCTCTGCAGCGCCAGGTTCGTTCCCTGGCCACCGGCGAGGGTCCCACAAAAAAAAAAAAAGGAGTCTGGCTTGGGAAACCCAGGACATTGATAAAAGGGTAACAGAATCCACAGAGGATGCCAATGTCATCTTCACAGTTACCACTTTTCAACAGAAAAGACTGTATTTCTCTGATTATAACAGTAACTTGTATTCATTGTATTTATAAATCAGATGAATCCAATAACACACCAAAGTGTAAAGAATATGACCTGTGATACTACCACCCAGAAAGAATAATCACTGTTCACATTTTGGTCTATGTCTTCTCAAAAAGGGTTTAAACACACACACACACACACACACACACACACACTCCCTTTGTTTGCTATTATGTCATCTGCTTTTCTCACCTCACAACTGACAATACGTCTTGGGCATCTTGGGCATCTTTCCAAGTGTATGAAGAGGTGGATGGTGCTCATCTGTAATGGACACACAACAGCCCATTGTGTCGCTAGACCACAATCACTGTCAAATCACCCCCTTGCTCAGCTCTCCTGCCCTTTCTGAGAACCCCCATCTCTCCTCCAGTGGCCACCAGCTCGCGGGAGCACAGCCTGCACTCCAACTGGATCTTGCGGGCGCCACGCCGGCACTCTGAGGACATGGCTGCGCGCACTGGGACTGCACTGGACAGCCAGCTGCGAAGGGGCCTGGAATGCAGGACCCTGGGCACTCTGAGGAGGCTTGAGAGGCACCCCATTTACTTGCCTAAGGCAGTAGAAGGGGCATTCAACACATTGAAATTTAAGCCCAAAGCCTGCAAAAAAGAGTAAGTGCCTGGGACAAGCAGTGTAACCAGATGTGCTGGTTCCCTGCAGACTCTTGGGGTGGTGGTTCTTAAGGTGCCTTGAACCCCCATCCTACCATGCCTTCTTGTGCAACTTTTGAGAAGGAGGTCTTAATTAGAAAACGAATATTTTTCATTTTTTAAATATATTTCTTACATCATTTTCCGTTTTTGCACAATGTATGCATTTTCATCTTGGTTATATTCCCCATACAATTGCACCCCCCTTATTTTGACTCCAATCTGTCCTCTGCCCCCTCCCCAGTCAACAAGCAACTATAAACCAGAGACACCCTGGGGGGGGGAGGGGAGTAGGATCAAAACGAGGGTGGTGGGAATTGTATGGGGTCTATAACCAAGATGGAAATGCATACATTGTGCAAATATGAAAAATGATGTAAAAATGTATAAAATTTAAAAATAATAAAATAAATTAATGTCATAAAAAAAGAAAAAAGAAAACAAATATTTTCCCAATTGTCTATGCGCCTATTCTAGCCAGGCTGCTGCTGTCGCCACTCCTAACAGTCCCTTCAGCCCAGGACCTCCCTCTGCTCCACTCAGCCCTCAGGGTTTGCACTCCAAATCCCTGCTACCTACTCACTCCCGGCGGTGAGCACTATCCCACCCTGCCCAGCCCAGGCCGCTGCAGAAACTCCATCTTTCACAGCAGAAGGGCCTATGTAGGCACAGCCACCGGTTTTTCTTTGTTTTTACAAAAACCAACAACTCTTATGGATCTTGGCATTTTCTAAAGATCATTTTCCTTCCTTAACAGGGGGCCATGTACTGGACATATTAAAGCTCTTCTCACCCCATCAGTCAGGGCCAGGCTGAGGTCCAGCTGAGGTTCCATCCACGACTTCCACGAGGATACTTTGTCCTCTATAAAGTCCAGCCCTGAGGGGGTGGGCACCTGATGGTCTCCAAAGGGCTGGGGAATAAGAGCATTCCTTTCTGGTGTGCCCAGCCAAGCCAACCCTAATCCCCTGCCTCATTCTTCCCTTCCAGCCTGGAGGGCTCCAGACAGATTCTCTTCAACATCTCAGGAGATGACATGGACTGGGATGCGGAGCTCTTCTCCCTGGAGCCCCTAGGGTCTCCGGAAGAGGACTACTACGAGGCAGAGAACCCCAGAGGGCAGTGGCATCTTCGGCAGCCGCTGTGGGAGCGGACGGTGCCCTGACTCCTGGGCCTCCCAGCCTGACCCAGGCTGGATCCCTGAGGTACCTGCTTCCAGTGCAGCCTAGGGGGCTTGGTGGAGTTAAAAATGGAAATGGTAACAAAATCCAGAGCATGAACACACGCCTGCAGGTGCCCAGCCAGTGCCAAACACACCTATAGCCTCCCAGAGGGCCTGCCGAGGAAACTTTGGGATCCTGGCTTTCTTGTACAGGCTAGTCAATAGCAGAAGAAATGAAAGCCCTTGAGTGGGAGTATCCAAGCTCAGTCTCCAGCCTCCCCTGACCTTGGCTGGTTCTCTGTGTGTCTGTCCAAGCCACTGTAGGCATTGCATTCAGTACAGGAAACAAACCCTCCCAGAATCTCTGGGCCAAACATTCGAAGAGGGAGCTCCTCTTTCTGTGGGGCCCAGCAACACTCTGGTTATGTACTGAGGTTGCCTCCTTTGCACAAGATGCAGTTCAGGAAGCAGCTCCTTTTGCTTTAACTCTTTTCACAATATTCTGAAAACTTCTGCTAAATTAGTCAAAAGATGAGGCCTGACAGTAAAAACCGGGGGAGTGTGTTGGGGCCCTGCCACCAACCCCAAACTGGGCTCCACTTCTCAAGGGCAATTTGCTGAGGAAGGAAGGAGAGGGAGTGGCTCTTTTTTCCAATTCTCACTTAGAAAATCCATATAGATAACCTGTGTAGCCAATTTATGAAAAGCTATGCCTCTCCCTCCCCTCAGTAAGAGGGTAATCAGAATCATTAAGTTCTTTTTTGACTAGAAAGAATTTCTGTACTTCAGTATCTCAATCAGAATTACATTTTAATTATATTCTTTGCATTTCTCGTATACCTTTTGCATTTTTGCATGTAGTTATGCCCACTCAAGTTTGAGAACCACTGGTTTGGAGAATACCCCACGCTTTGCCTATTCTCACTTATTCTGGAATTTTCTTGTTAAAAAAATCAGTCATCTAGGGGTTATGCCCATGAATGCAAGAGTACTGGTGGGGATCAGGAAGGGAGACAGACCAGGAAAAACTGGTAATCGAAATTAAGTCAAGGGTGATCTAGGTTAAAGGACTCAGAACTGGATAAAGTTCCCTTTCTCCAGGTGCAGGTAATGGGATCCTTTATGTTCAGTTTTTTTAAGAAAGAATCTCTTTTTCATGTGAATCTGACAATCTGAATCTTTGTAACTCCTGTGAGGGGAAAAAACAAACCTAATATATGGCATTCTTAGAATTTTTTTATCAATACATTTTCAGAACAAAAATATACTGAAATTGTTTTAATACTGGGTCTTTATTATTTTTTTTTTTGAGTGCCAATGTCAATGTTTGGAAGATTTCTTCATTTTGTTGCTTATACTAAACCCACTATAGCCAGAAGTCTGACTGAAAAATAAATGTTTGGGAGATGTGTTTTATAAACTGCATGAAAGCACACAAGTAACATTATCGTGGATATTTCTCGTCCTCAACTAAGGCCTTGTTTTGAAGTCCTGTATATGAAAGTTCACTGTTGAGGGTAAACTCAGAAAGAATGTCTCTTTATTCTCCCTCTTATCACACTACAGTTTATCATGGATTGACCCTGACATGGCACTGGGGAGACACTGTGTACATTTTGCTTTTACAGATAAGAAAAAAATAAACAGGACGGAGAGGATGTTTGGAATCTCAAAGGTTTTTTTTTTTTTTTTTTTCCTAGCATGTATTGCTTGTAGGACATGAAGCTCTGCTTTTCTTTTTCTATCCTTTTTTTTTTTTTGCCTTCATGTTTTGTATATTTTTCTGTTTCATGAGACTATACACAGACTGGCTGAAAAATTCTCAGATTCAGAAACAGTCCAGTTTGTCTTTGGAATGATTTTAAGTCTTTAAAATTGATGATAAACCCCCAATTTCTGAGCTCTGCCTGGAGAATCCTGAGGTGGTGTCTGCTGGGGATCATGAGGTAAACAAATTTCAGACAATAAAAGTCAATTCAGTAAAACGAGCTGATTTGATTCTTTTCCCTCTTGCACTGACCATTATTCAATCAGCTGGTCTTTGCTGTGTGATGCTAACAGATGCTAACAGTCCCAGCTTGTCATGGTTTGATATATGAAACTGACTAGCCCTGGTCAGAATGTCCCACAAGAGGGCAAAAAGAGGACATGCGTGTGTGGCATCGGGTTTGTTTTTAAGCTCTTGATTTCCAGCTTCCGCCACAAAATGTCTTCTTCAAAGGGGAAGACACACAGGGACTTTTAGTTTGAACCTTATATACCCAACACTGCATGGCTGCTCTGCAACTGAGAACATGGCTGCCAGGATGAGCCTTCTGGTGCAGCTTAGACACAGCCCATATGGTCCTAACAGCTCCATTCCCCTCACCACGGATGGCCTTTTTACAGTGCATTAGTTTTCCTTTGCTGTTAGAAAAAATTATCACAAATGTAGGTGCTTAAAAGAACACCCATTTATTCTCTTATAGCCTGGAGATCTGAAGAACCAAAATCAGTCTCACTGGGATAAGTCAAGGTGTGTGCAGGCTTGACTCCCTCTGTAAGCTCTAGGGGATAGTCTATTTTCTTGCCTTTTTCAGCTTCCAGAGGCTGCCTGCCTTTTATGGTCTCTGACTCTTCCTTGCCACCATCCCAAGGCTTTGCTTCTGTCATCACATATCCAACTTCCATGCTAAGTTGCCTCCCTCTTATAAGGAGATTTATAAGCCCCACATAGGTCTCAAGATCATTAACTTAATCACATCTGCAATGTCCCTTTTGCCGTATCATAAAACAATTATAGGTTCTGGTGACGAGGACGGGGACATTTTTAGGGGGGGGTATTACTCAGCTTCCCACACACGACATCACAAGATGCCTTAGTCCTTCTTAGCAAGTTGGCCTGATTTTCTTTTAAACTTGATTATTACAGCCCAACATCTATGGCTAACTCTGACTTAGCTGTCAGCTCTGAATTCCTTTGGTTCTAGCTGCTACAGGGTAATTTTGTTAAAGTGAAATTCTATCTTGTCTGACAGGTTCCTATTTCGGAAAGACTTTTCAGTTACGCAAAGTCCCAAGTGGAAAAACAGCAGAACCTGGTCAATCCTGTCCTGGCTCTACTCCTGGTGCCAGGAACGAGCCTACCTCAACTATTTGTGAACTGAGTGACTGGTTGACAGGTTGTATAAATGAATGAAATGACAATGAGCGGAGATCTTTAGGGGAATCTGAGGCATCAATATGTAAAGGGTTAGAAGAAAGTTGGGAGACCAGCTGGATAACTTTGCAGTGGTGACTGGGATGGGGGCGGGAGTGGTGGTGACTTAAATGACTGTATTCAGGATAAATTCTTAAGTCGGACTTACAGCTATTTAGGCTTGCTGTGAATTAGACACAAGAGATTCAGGTTTCAGCCTGAGGTACTAGTGACTGCAGGTACCATTTATTTAGCTAAATAAAGAAAGGGCTAGCTAGTAGGGAAGGAATTGGGAGGAATGCTTGGGAGGGAAATAAAAAGTTCTATTTTGGATATATTAGTGTAGAGTTTTCTGTAGACTTCCAAATGACAAATTAGACATCTGTGTGTTGAGCTCAAGGGGAGTAGTAGGGTGTAGAGGTACAAAGCTGGAACCTGCCATTGTAGAGATGGAATCTGAAGTCGTGGGGTGATGTGGTCACTAGGAACTGAGAGGAGATCTAAGAGGGAGTGGGGTGGAGGACTGGGGTCTAGAGAACCCCAAATTTAGCAGCTAGGAAGAAAAGGAATATGTATGGTATAAGGAAAAACAGCCTAATGTGTTGGATAAAATGCTGCAGGTTTGGGAGGGATGGAACACAGGAGAAGGGTGGGTTAGGGGTATATGGCATCCCCTGAAGCCAACTGAGAAAAGCAGCTTTGAATTTGATTCAAAAGTCTACTGTCGGGGCCTCCCTGGTGGTGCAAGCGGTTAAGCGCAGCACTATGAAGCAATCTGCAGCCTCTGCAGCATGAGTTCAATCCCCGGCCGGCCAGGGAGCTACCCACATGGCGCAGCAGAGCTCTCCTGTCTCACCCGCTGCTCCCCTCAGCAGTGTATTTCGTCAGTCTGCCTGTTCTGTTCCCCCCTCTGTCTCTGGTGAATCCCCTCACCCCCAGGACCTCTGGCCCGCACCCCAGCTCTTGTTTGCATAAAAATAAATAAATCTTTAAAAAAAAAAAAAAGGCTACTGTCTATGTCTAGAAAGTTCACTGACCTGCCCATGAGACCCCACTATAGAATTCTTCAGTCTGTTTCTAATGCTCAAGCCCTGCTGAGAGGTAGTTGAGTGTCACAGACCAGGTCCCTGCAGGCGGCTGCAGTTTTTTGCAAGACTTGATACCCCTGCCCCTAGGTAGTCTCTGGCCCACCCTGGACGCAGGTGGGAGTGCAGTGAACTTCAGGCCCCTCCAGGTTTCTTATCCAATGAGCAAACTTCCCCTCTCACCTGGAGCCCTTCTGTAGACCCTGGAGCCCAGGTTGTGTAAATGTGGGCAGATGACTCTGCTCTCCATGCCTCATGTCTCTCAAATGTGAGGGGGCATGACAATTACAGTTCTTAACTTGGAGCTCATGGTGAGGATGAAATGATGCTCATCTGGTACAGTGCCCAGCACTTACTGTAGCAATTGTTCACTAGTGTCATATTAAAGCATGATGATCTGCCATCTCTTAGAATAGTCAAAATATTTGCCCAAGTTCTGAAAATAGCTGGAAAAGAGAAAGGCAAAAATGTTTTGACACAATTGGGAAAAAAAACATAGCCTTTTGAGAAAATTGTTTGGAAGAAGACAGCACTGAATTAACATAAGGTTAAGAGCAGGCTTGTAGAGATGCGGCTGGAATCTCAGCTCTTCCACCCGTCAGCTGATGGCCTTGGGCAAGGTACTCAGCTGCTCTCAGCCTCAGTTTCCTGATTACAAAATAACACAGCACAAGTGTCTATTTCACGGGGTGTGGTGAATACCTAGAACCACGAGTGGACAAAGTGGGCATGTAGAACAATGCATATCGCAATCAATGTCATCATGGGCTCTTGAACAAGAGCAGCACACAAATGATGGTCAGTTGATTACAATGTGATTATCCTTTATTGTCATGCCTCCTTTACACATCGTGCCTTGATTTATAGGATCATCTGGTTTATCTGATGTTTTCCCAAAATTAAATGGAAGTATAGGTTAGAGTCAAAGGCTGCTAAATTTGATCTTAGCTGAGCCTTGAATGGCTTGCCACAGCCCTTATCTGACTTGGGTCTCCAGTCTTGCCTGGTTTCTGTGTGATGTGTCAAGGTAAACGTGCATTCACTTTGCAGTGACTGGCCGGTCACCCACAACAATGATAGGCCCACTTTACACGAGGAAACTGCCACTCAGGGAAGACAGTGACTTTTTTCATGATTAATGTAGGCCTCAGGCACCAGCCCCAGAAGGAGGACGTGAACCAGTGTCCAGTCCTCTGAGTCATGCTCCTCCACCTAATCAGTACCAGTGGCTGTTCCAAACCACAGGCCTCCCTGCCGGGAAGGAGAAATTAATCACACAGAGGCCTGCTGGTATGTGGCTGCTTGGCCACATGGTGGCGCTTCATGCCTAACAATTCCTCGGGTCTGCATGCCCGGAAGATTTGAAATTCAAACCACAACCCTGGCCAGGGAGCACAGGGCGCATAGGGATAGTGGGGACAAGCTGGATTCATTAACTGGTTGCCGCATTGTAGGAAAAACCTGATTCTTGCTGGTTTCATCAAAACCAAGGGGAAGGCTCTGGTTTGAAACCAAAGGACCTAGAGTTCTGACTTCAGAGTCCAATTCGCACAGTGTTTTCACAACATTGTACCAACTCCACATACAAAGTAAGTAAAACATCTTGATGAAAGAAAAAGGCTCCAAGTGAGGCAGAGTTTTGACTTTCCAGAAAAGAGATTTTTCTGAAGATACCACCTCACTCCAAGATAGGCCTAAGCTTCTTCCAGGGGAAAAAAAAAAAAAAAAAAAAAAAGCTGATATGATCACCAACCATTTTTATTACTTTCTTGGGGGTTGTATAGGACATGAGTCTAAGTTAGAATGCCAGCTCTGACACTAGCTAGTTTTCCAGCCACAAAGCTACTTAACTTCTTGATGTTATTTTAAAGGAGGTAAAGTTTACAGAACCTGCTTTATGACGGTGGTAAGGATGAATTAATGTCCCCTGGAACCAAATGGAATTGCTGATATTTGGCAGTTTTTCACCCACAGGGGTGGCAATTTCTTAGGGTTCATCCTACAGAGCTTGGACCAGGCACATAGGGAGGCTTTGTAGACAGTGAACTAGTGCCCTCCCAGCTAGCATCACAAGAGCACAACAAGCACTTAACTGAGAACATTTAGAAAATAAACTTCCTTCTTCTAGAAAATTTTTCCTGCAGATTCTTACCGATAGGTGACTGTTGTTTCTGTGTGTCAAAATTCCAGATATGAAAATATGACTGAAATAAATCTGTCCTTACATATCACAACTGTACTATTAGCCAAATCTTTCCTACCTCACGCTAGGGGGGAGACCAGAACCAAGGTGAGGCCAGTGGCCATCCCAGTTGTTACCCCTTCCCTCCACCATCCAGGGCCTCCCTTTGTATGTTGTGCACAACTTGGCTCTCTGGGAGAACTCTACACATTGAACTGATAATCGGGATTTACCTTTCTCAGTCTCTCCAAAGCACATAGATCAGTTAATCTCTTCTGAGTCCCAGTCCCCTTTCAGGCCAGGTGAACACTCACTGATCTTCTTAACCAAAACAATAGATATGATTTTCCTTTTGGCAGAAGTTTTGAAAGCTGTAGCCAGAAGAAATGAGAGTTTCAGGCCTCTGGCAGGTAGGGGAGGTAGATATTTTTGATGAGAAGGGCCTCAGGGAGTCGAGTGCTGGGTCACATTCCACCTTGTGTTCCTGCTGCTTTAGGCCCCGATGGGAAGTGGTGCAGCCCGGGAGATGCAACTGGACTCAGGGAGACCAAGGGTAAAGCAGAAATGCGGAAACTAACTGAAACCAGATGATGGTTGTATTTTGTTGGAGAAAAGTCTACAGACTCTTTCCCTGCGCTCTCCTCTCATTTCTGCGACTGTGGAGATGTTCTCTAGTGCGTGTGCTGTGGCAACTCATCCTTCCCCCTCAGATGGGAAACAAAAGGCTTGTGATTTTCACTGCCTGTTGGGCACAGGCCACAGAAGATGGCAAGTGTCTTGTAAAATCTCATTACATATCACAGAATATGTATCAGATGAAACTGTTTACATACAAATGTCTATTCGGGAAACGTTTGAAACTTCAGTGCACCAAACATGGCTTAAAAGTAAAAAGAGTCAGGGCCTCCCCGGTGGCACAGTGGTTGAGTGCTGGGTTGCGAAGCTGCCCACAGCCACTGCAGCGCTGGTTTGATCCCCGGCCACAGGCGAGGGTCCCACATGGCGCGCAGACCTCTCCTGCCGCCCGCTGCTCCCCTCAGCAGTGTATTTCGTCAGTCTGCCTGTTCTGCTCTCCACTCTGGCTCTGGTGAATTCTCTCACCCTCCCACGCTTCTGACTGTAGCCAGTGCTTGTATAAATAAATAAATCTAAAAAAAAAAAAAAAGTAAGAAAATAAATTTTAAAAATGTAAAAAAAGTCAGACACAAAAGAGAACATACAGTATGATTCTGTGAATATGAAGTTCAAGAGCAAACAAAACTCATCAATAGAGTAATCCGAGTGGTGGTAGCTGGAGCCCATGGTGAAAGGGAACCAGGAACTTGCTGTGACGGCGGCCCCTGGCCCTATCTTGTCTCTTTATACCAGTGTCAGTTACACAGGGGTAGACGTTTGTTGGCGTTCGTGGGGATGTGCCCTGAAGATCAAAAGAGGTGGCGGTGAAATATCCCACAAAACAATGCTCGCTGCACAGGCGGGCAGGCCCGTTATGTTATGGGGAGAGAAGGGGATTTCCATCTACTCAAACTTCCTCACTAGGCTGTCGATGTGATTGAAAAACATAAAACATCAGCCAATTTCCCAGACAGTTTCAAAATCTAGGGATGCTTTCTTCATGCACACGCTGCCTATGTCTTTTCAAATGTTTACAGAGTATTTACAAAAAGTAGTCCTTTGGGTGGCAGCTGTAATTAGGAAAACTGGCAGTGAAAATTAACACATACCATAAAAGAGGGATAATTGCTCACTGCTATCTACAATATTATTATCAAATGGCATTCACCAAAGAATCCCATTGGCCCAGGCAAGCTCAATCTTGTTGTTCTAGGAAAGATTCTCCCCTTCCTTGTTACTCCGAGGATGAAGCTGCCACAGCCCACGAATGATATGCCATATGGTACTTAACATCAGAATCAAAATGAGCTTGTGCTTTTTGTGTGAGATGCTGAAATTTATTAGAAAATCAGAAAGCCTAATTTCCACCAAGTTCCTGAGACCTGCCATCTGCTGCATGAGAAAGAAAATGGAGATTTTAAAAACCATTTAGGTATTGTGAAATGGGAGAGCGCTGGTGTGCTTGAAAAAGCAGGGTGGGTGCCGGGCGGGGGGCCTGAGAGAGAGCCAGAGCAAGCCCACTTGGCAGGGGAGAAAAGACTGTCAGCTGAATGGTGGCAAAGACTTGGGAAGCATAATTATGGAAATCACCTATTCCAGAGCCTTTTTTTCTCCTCCCAACCACATGTTCCTTCCACACAGGAACAGCAAGTAGAAAGGCCAGCTTTTGAGAATAAGCAGTCTCTGATTTAGGAAGGACGACGAGAGGTCTTAAACAAGTACCACTGTCTCCTGGTGTCAGGTCTCTCCATGGAGGTGTTGGTACAAGGAGGATGGGAGTGGGGGGGGGTGAGGGGGGGTGGGTGGGAGGGTACAGGAAAGGCAAGGAGAGCTTTCAAGGGAGGGTACAGAGAGAGGGGGAGAGGGGGAGGCAATCTAAATGGGAGAAGATCTGAATGGGAGGTGGCGTGGTGGTGCCTATTGAGAAGGGAGAAATCTTCCAATGAATTGTTTTGAATCCTAGAGTATATGTTGGGTATCAGGGCTACAAAGATAAAGATGCTTTGCATGATAAGGAGGGCGTGTCAGATGTCAGCATTCGAGTCAGGGGAAGGGAACGCCTCTATCCCTGGCCTTACAGGGCCATGAGCTGCTGCCTGGAATGTGATCGTGGCTGCAGGCTGTCCTATAGGTCCCAGGGCATTGCAGCCTGGAGGGCTTACCTAACCCCTTAACTAATCCCTGGTTTTATTGTGTTTATTTATTTTTACTCTTGTTTTTACACCAAAGTTGGCATGTCTTTTGGAACTGCTGCAGGCAACATTCATTGGCCCTGGTTTGTGGCTGGGTTTCTCCACTCTTATCGGGAATTAGACTTCTAGGAAATCATCTACTGACTCCTGAAATGGGTCAGTGAGGGGGAAAAGGATAAGGTTTTAAAGTACCTGGGACTTTTCACATTATAACATCAGAAAGTCAAGTTCTGGTCAAAGCAGCCTGTTCTTGGACCACACCCAAGAAGGTTTAATTAGAGAAGAACTAAAAAGACCACTCAACAGACAATCTCATCTGCAAGGCAGGCTTCCTGCAGGATCCCAGAAGCCACCCCAAAGTTGAGTTTAGGGTTCTGAGAATACTTTGAG
Organism: Talpa occidentalis; assembly: GCF_014898055.3. Classification (NCBI taxonomy): domain Eukaryota; kingdom Metazoa; phylum Chordata; class Mammalia; order Eulipotyphla; family Talpidae; genus Talpa; species Talpa occidentalis. The sequence goes on from NW_023604861.1 coordinate 58,359,542, forward strand.
GACAAAGGTTCTATGGTTGCCTCCCCACACCCAGAGCATAGCCAACCCTCTCAGCCTCTAGACTCCCCAGGGACTCATCATGGGGTGCCACACAGGGAGATGACCAGCAGGGATCTGTCGAATGAAAGAAGGAATGATTTTGCAAAAACCTCTGTTGCAGGAATCCTGGTCTCCCAATTAAGTCAGTTTAAGAAAGAATGCCCTACAGAGTCAGACATCAGCCTCTGAGAGGAGGAATTGAGCGGGAGAGCAAGAGAATTTCTGAATTTGCAGCAGATTAAGTGGGACGTGATGACAAGCCCCAGGATTCAGTATAATCAAGATGTGCTTGTCCTCCAATTCTCCTCCACGGAGGGTAGTGCTCTGGCTAGGCCACTGCCTCCTTTGTGCTATGAAGTTCCCTGCTGTGTCTGGGCTCCAGGGGTTCCATGCTGTTGTTTTGGCACTTCAGGGAGAACCTTCAGGTTTCAGGCTGAACCCTGGAGAGTTTCAGTTTGGCAATGTGCACTCCCAAGGCACCTGGCCACGGGTCCCACACACTCACAGGTGGGTCAGCCTTTACTTTTACTTCCCTGGAGACCAAAATACTCAACAGTTAGCTTCTTGCCTCGTGGCCAGTGATCAGCTCCTGATTTCCCTGTGGACCATCCAGACTTCTACAAGACAGCCTTTGGGAGATGCTGGGATCTTCTGGAATGACCGCAGGCTGACGGGAGGCTTGGGAGCTCAGCTCTGCAGTGCTTGCTCGGGCCTGAAGACAGCTCTGAGGCAACATGGTAAGCAGCTATCAGCCTCCTCTGTCCTCACTTCCCCTCAGCTTCCACTTGTTGAGCACCTGTTGCTCACAATGCACCTTATCTAAGAATGATTGACATTTCCTGAGCCCTCACTATGTGCCAACTGTCACATGCTTGTTATCTCATTTATTCCTTACTATCATTACAACCCTTTGAGGAAGGGACCATTCTCATACCCATTTTCCAGACAACTGAAGACAAGTAAGATTTGGTAAAGTGTTTGGATCAAAGAGCCAATAAAATATGGGGTCAGCAATCAACCAGTGTAGTCTGATTCCAGAACCTTCTGTCACCCCAGCAAGTGTTCCAAAAGAGTAAGCACTATTATCTCCTTAAATTAACTCTTGACCAAACTGGGCTCAGAGAGACTGTGTAGTTTACCCAAAGCCACACAGCTCTAAGGTACAGAGAGTTATCCATCTGGCTCCAGAGACCAAGTTCTTTCCTCTTGGCCACACCCAACTCTGGGCTCACTGAGGCTATTTTGCACTATGAAGCCCCTTCCCTGCCAGCAAGCTGCAGGCACAGTAAGAGAGACTGCATGGCAATGTGCAAAGTCACCTTTACAGGAGAAAAATTTAGCTAACTCTTAACATTTTCAGTCATTTTAGAAAAAGAAGTAAGTTTCCTCTGTTAACAACAATGTTGCTCTGCAGTACCGTGGCTACTACCCAAGTAGCCCCCGGAAGATTTGGGTGCCACCAGCCAACACAAGTCCCTGCCTGGTTTCATGACCTGACTGGTACGACAGGGCTGAGCATTGGAGGACTTGATTGCTGTTTGGTATTCATGCGCATTTCACAAGACTCTCAACTGTATAAGGGGTGTGTCTTATCAAGAATCCCTGTGACCTGCTGCTGCACAAATTATGGGGAGCCACCTGTCAGTTCCTTCTTTTGGCTATCCCATGGGTGAGGGAGTCCCCTGATTTCAGCACCCAACAGAAGAGTGCAAAAGCAGGGACCCAGGAGAAGGGCCTATTTATGATCAGCAGAGGGTGAGGGGGTTACTCTCTGGTCAGTATGCTCAAGGGCCCCGAATCAAAACCTGTGCCCCAGCTTCATGGGCCTCTGAAGCCAAAGACCAAGTGCTGACAACATGTCTCACTGACCTCCAAGTCATCAGAGAGACATTATCCCATGTGGTTATAACCCAGAAGCAAATTGCCTTGGTTTCCTTTGTCCCACACTGGAAGGCTGAGGCAGTGGGCACGAGCCTTCCAGGGGACTTGGCACTACTGCTAGGATAAACAATTGCTAGCTTTGCTGACGTTGGATTGATTTTCAGTGCCTGAGGGCATTTAAGGATTTTTATGAGTTCAGATTGAGGTTTCAGTTCAGTACTTATTTATTCAATAAGTATTTATTAAATCCCTGCTGTGTGCCAACCATCATCTTAGTTGAAATATAGATTAGTTACCCTACTTCCTGACCTTAAGGAACTTGTAATTTAGCAAAGGAGTAGGGGAAAAGCATATGTACAGATTATATATATTATATACACACATATACACACATATATGTGTGTATTTATATATACCTACATACCGATGTGTGTGTGGGTGCGTGGAAGGGTGGGTGGATGGATGGATAGGTAGATAGATAGGAAGCGTATGTGTGTGGATATGGTTCTTTACTAATACTGTGATGTTGAGGACACAGAGGGTTTCAGTGGTACATCTGAGACAGAGAGAGGCCAGAGTCCCGCAGAGGAGTGGTAAAGGTGCTAGAGTCAAGGTGGTTTTGGAGCTGAACTATCACAGACTGACTGAGCAATGGGGGAGGAAACACCATCAGCGCCAGAGGTAGCAGGAGTGGGCGATCATAAGAACATAAAGATGTTTCTAGAGTGTTTAGAATGCCAGGCCAGAGAGGGTGTCTCTATGGATCACATTTTGGATGCGGGTAGACACAGCCAGGAAGGGGAGTAACGATGTCCTGGTGGGGAAGTGGTCATGAACACCATTCCTAGAAAAGAGTTGGGGAGTTTAGAGCCCTCTCCTTCCTCTTGGCATTGGTCTCTTTCCCTTTAAGAAATCCCAGATTTCCCAAGAAATCCCAGAAAACCCAAACTCAGAAGAAGTCATTGAGCCTGATATTTGGGATACATGGATTCCTCACCTTAGGAAGATATCTTTTTAACACCCAACTCCCTTGTTGCTTTCAAATACAACCCAATCATCCACTGCCCTTAGGTTAGGAGTCCCCATGGTGTGAAAAATGGGGTGGCCTGTGTTTATGTTACTGCCCTGCACTAAGCAGAGGACTTTAGGGGCTGTAATTTTTTTATTTAAAAGTGGTTGTTTTCTTTTTTCAATCTGAGTGAGCAAAGAAGGATCATGAAATAGGAAAAAGATGGAGAAAAGAAGGAAAACCACAGATTTATGAACAAACCTAGTAGAAAGTCTTTCTGTTCATCTTGGTGCTCTCTCTATCATTTTTTTCTTGCTGCACTTCCCTTCTTCCACACACAGGCATCTCTAGGTCCTTTTCTGTAAAGAAAATTATCCTTTCACGGCATTTTGGGAATTGACCCAAGGAGAGCGGCCTCCCCCATCCCTCCCTTCTTTGCCACTGCTGTGTTTTTAAACTTTGCTCCTACCAAACAATTCTTTATTTCAGAGGTGATCACAATGAACCTCTTCTAGTTATAATCTGTTTCAAATTCAGTTCATATATTTCTCTGTGGAAACAACGTCTGCTAATTCTGGGAAGGGCACAGATACACAAGAAGTCAATAGGGGAAGGGGGTATTCCTTTCCCCTAGGGGATGCCATCACATTTGTCCTAAAGAAGCCCACTCAGAGGCCCTTAACTGAGGATTTCATGCTCCAATACCCATATTTTCTCTTTCATCTTACGTTCTAGTATGGATTTATCAACACCTGCCTGCAATCTCTGGTCATAGAGAAATTTGGTGAAGAAACATGGGAAAAACTGAAGTAAGTACACTGAAGGAAAGATGAAGTATCCGGTGCAGCTGGTAAGCTTCCAGGCTTCTGATGAAGCCAGATATAAACATACCAAATAAATAATTAAAAACTTGCCATCCATATCTATATTTAAGGAAGGTATCATCAGTCTCCATCCCTAACCATCTTTAAGCTCCCATATGAATCATAGCAACACTATTCTACCTTTTCTTTCATGAAGGGATTCTTATTTGCTTTTTTAATCGCAGGAGAGAGGGCCACTGCATCATTTCCATTGCACAAAAATGGAGCCGCCAAATCCCACAAAAAGGGGCATATTTCTTTTGAGTGTCACTAGAACGCTTTCTTAGGTATTTCTTTAAAAAAATTTATGGCAGTAACATTGGTCTGTAATGTTATATAGGTTTAAAGTGTACTCACTGTCCTTTACATCTGTATCTGCTACGCTGTGATCACCACCAAGAGCCTAGTTTCTGTCCACCATCAGATGCTTGACCCCTTTACCTACTTCACCCACCCTAACCACTTCCCCTCTGGAGTAACCACCATTCTGTTCTTTGAATCTAACCACATGATTTCTTTTATCTGTAGTAAAAGATAAAAAACAAAGCAAGTGAACAAACAAAACAAAAGCAAACCCTTAGATGCTATTTAGGTAACTGGTTTTCCTCTCTGGCCCTTGTGGTAAACCTGGAATGCTGTCCTTCACATCTCCCTACACTCTCCTGTCTGCTTCCTACAATCCTGTGCCTTCGCCCTGTGTCTCTGTGACTCCCAGCCTTAAAATGTTAGAGGACTGGACTGAAAGGGTGTCTGAAATCACCTAGTTCTATGAAAAGAGAGGAATAAAAAAAGTATGAGAAAAATGATTATTTTCCTCAGTTAATCAATGACATGCAAATTAAAACAATTAAGTGCTGCTTAGCCTAATAGGACCCCCAAAATTTAAATAATAATACAAATTCTGGTTAAGACGTAGCAAAATGGATAATTGCTGATGGCATTGTAAATTAGTGTAGCCCTTTTGGAAAGCAATTTGACATGTACCAGAAGCTATGAAAATGATGGAATTCTTTAAAGTGGTAATTCTACTTTTCAAAATTTATTCTTGAAAATCTACTCCTTTAGAAACACACATAACTATATACGCACAACTATGTGCATGCAAAAAGTGGTAACATGGACTTACATTTATGCTTAAAGAAAGAAAAACTGTCTTTGTTCAAAAACCAATCAGCAAACAAGTAGAATGGCAAGAAATATGTACCATTTATACCTGCTGATTGCAAAGATCAGGAAGCAAGCTGTGACGTTTTATGACGATATTAGGCAAAACACAAGCCACTGGGTAAATCGCATGAATGAAAATGGATCAAGAGAAAGACCAAAATAATAATTAATAGTAATGAAATAGAAAGAGGAAATGCTGGATATTTTTCCTAATATTTCCCAAATTTTCCATACGGTTTTATTGCTTTTCTAATGTGAAAACAACCCAAAATACTTAGTGTAAACATTCCTTTGTCCCCTCCTATCCCCAATTTGCAATTAAAATAAATAGAGCTAATGTGCAGGAGACTTGCAACCAAGAAGCTGAAATGAGGAGGAGTCAGGCACAGGCACTGCCCAGTTCCTGTGGCCAAGAGCTCAGACCCGTGTGCCCCCACCTGCTTGTCGTAGGGAAAGGCAGCCAGCCCATTTGCACAGTATCTTTAGGATAATTTGCTGAGGGCAGATAAGTTGGAGAAGATGGTGCTTGGCTTCCTTCGAGGCAAAGAATATTCATTTCCAAATACTTCAAAGCAGAACACTGAACAATTATGACCAGAGAAAAGTTGGACAGGTAGGCCCTAGTAATATCTAGCCCTGTCTCCTCATTTTATAGGTGAGAAAACTGAGGCTCAGAGTAAGTAAGTAACTTGCCCAAGAGACTGTGCAGCAAGTGCGCAGTGGGGCCAGGGCTCCATGTCAGCCTGTGGGCTGCTTCATTTCTACCCCTAAGCTGCCTTGCGGAGAGAAAATTTTGAGGACTCTGAGACATGTCTTTTTTCTTTTAATGTTGTAAAGAAGAGTTTTCTTTTTCCTTAGTGAAGTAACATAGGTTTTCAACACCGTGTATATATAATTTAGGGGAATAAGTTCACTCCTCCTTAGCTGTATGTTACCACCCCACCCCCATCAAAACACCCAGAGTCTTTTACCCTAGGCCACTGGGTCCCCCTCCCTCCTTTGTTCCCACCCCACCATGCCGCTGCCTCTAAAAGTCGTATTTGTAGGGTTTGTTTTGGTTTAATTTTGTCAGTTCCTCCTCCCCAGCATATTCTATATACGAGTGAAGCCATCTAGTATGTCTTCTGACTTATTTTGCTTAGCATTAGCCCCTCTAGTTCCATCCATGTTGTTACAAATGGCAAAAGTTCATCACTATTTAGTTCATTGGCTGAACAGTATTCCATGTTGGATGTCCACCACATCTTCTTAATAACCATTCTGCCAATGGGCATTTAGGTTGTTTCCATAAGTTGGCTATTGTAAATAGTGCTGCAATAAATACGGGTTTTACACAGTGTATCCATTCCTTCATATTAGTGATTTAGTATTCTCCTGGTAGATATCTAGGAGTGAAATTGCTGGATCATGTGTTAGATCTTTTTTTATTATTTTGAGAAACCTCCATATTGGACCAGTCTACATTCCCACCAACATGTAAGAGGGTTCCATTTTCTCCATATCGCCAACACTTGCTATTTCTGATTCTTTTTTTTTTTTTTATAGAGGCATGTTTTATTTATTTATTTGTTTGTTTGTTTGTTTTGTTTATACATGCACTGGGTACAGTCAGAAGCGCGGGAGGGTGAGAGAACTCACCAGAGCCAGAGCGGGGAGCAGAGCAGGCAGAAGGACCGAAGTACACTGCTGAGGGGAGCAGCGGGCGGCAGGAGAGGTCTGCGCGCCATGTGGGACCCTCCTCCAGTGGCCGGGAGCAACCGGGGATTGAACCCGCGCTGCAGAGGCCGCAGGCAGCTTCACAACCCAGCGCTCAACGGCTGCGCCACCGGGGAGGCCCAACACTTGCTATTTCTGATTGTTTGTTTTAGGTGGGCCACTCTCACTGGAATGAGATGGTATCTCATTGTGGTTTTGATTTGCATTTCCTTAGTATAAGTGACAATGAGCATATTTTCATGTGCCTGTTGGTCATCTGAACATCTTCTTTGGAGAAGGTCTTCAGACTATTTTTTGATTGGTTTCTTTGTTTTCTTTTTTACTGAGTTGTATGAGTTCTTGTAGATATTGGATATTAACCCCTTGTCAGATGTATGATGTGCAAATATTTTCTCCCCTTCAATAGAGTGTATTTTTGTTTAAATGATAGTTTCTTTTGCTCTGCAGGTTTTCAGTTTGATGCAGTTCCATTTGTTTATTTTTGTTTTTGTTTTCCTTGTTATTGGAATTGAGTGCCAATGGGCATCCCTGTGTTTTGAAAGAACACAGGGATGCCTGTGTTTTCTTATATATATTTTATGGATTCCAGTCTTACAGCCAAGTCTTCCACCCAGTTTGAGTTACTTTTTGTATATGGTGTGAGAAAATGGCTTATCTTCATTTTTCTGCATGTGAATGTCCAGTAGAAAATAACTATTATAGTAAGCATTCACTGTGGCCAGACCCCTTCTATGATGATATTATTAAAGTTCCACATTTTATTACGGAGAAAACAGAGTTCCAGAGAGAACCTTGCTGAAAGTCACACAGTTTAGTAACAGGGCTGGAGCTTGAACCCAGGCCTGTGACTACAAAGATTTCTCTTTCTAGGGCCATACTGCCTGGGGGAAGTGACTTACAATAGCGATGAGTTTCTGTTTATATCGAGTCTCTGGGTAAAAAAGAGGGGCATTTCTTTAAAATATGTATTTACCAAGTTCCTACAGTGTGTGAAACCACTGGAGGATCAAACACCCAACTAAGCCATTTTGCCTGGATGGTGTCAGGATCTGTAGAAGCATTCTGTGTCTACCTGGGACATAGGAACCAAGTGCCAAGGGCTCACAGCAGATGAGAAAGTGGGAGCATTTGCTCTGCCACAAGCTGGACAGGGGCAGCTTAGCTAGAGCCCTGCCCTCCTCTGCCTGCCAAAGGTCAGCTGCCCCTACCAGGTGCCATTTCTTGGGAGGAAGATGGCAGACAGGCTATGGGGTGGACATTACAGGGAGGGATGCAAACCAACTTGGGAAATAGGATGGTCACACTCTTTGAAGGCACTGCATGAGGCTTCATGTCCCTATGAAGTTGTGGTTCCTTTTAGCAGGGACACCAGAACCACAACCTCGTAGGGGAAGCACACAGGCATCACTTGCAGTCCATAGGGCCCCGGACAAGTCACTTAACCACTCTGTGACCCAGGAGTTCACCATAAAATAATGATATAAAAGTAGCTAACAGCAAAGGGGTTGTTACCAGCATAAAATTAAATAATACAGAGTAGACACTTAGAGACAAGTGGCTGGTCTTTGGTGCACACTCAGCAGGTAGAAGGTGCTATTGCCCATTTGCTTATTTCAAGATGCCCATTCAGGGGGTTGGGGAGAAGTGGAAGGACAGTGGGCGGCAGCTCAGTGCATCTGAGTCTTGGTAGTGCTGCTCACAGCTGCGTGCTCTTGAGCACAGCACTCCCCTCACTGAAGAGCTGCTTCCTCACAAAGAAAAGGGGGAGGGTACACCTGTCTGCCAAGGCTGAGGACTGAGAGGGAAAATCTACCATAAAGTACATGGTAGGAGAGTCACCCCCTCAGGATATAGGGGCAGCATTAGAACTTGATTATATTTAACATTAACAGGCACCATTCTGTGGTTGGTCAGATAACAGTGCCTTCCAACAAAGGCTTCCCCCTTGCCTGGGGGAGACCTGGCTTCCTAAAATTAGCATAATTTGAGAGATGATGTTGCCTCTTCTCCCTTTTTCCGTCTCCCTGATGCCAGTGTGGGCATTTGTCCTGCTCTACCCTGAGGACCCCCATAAACACTAGAGAGCAGCATATAAGAGGGAAGGACTGACTTTTGTTGCTTGATTTTTAACTTATGAAACTTGTACCATCTTAACTCCTGATCAGGACATATAGCAGGTTGCCCAGAAGAAGAGAGAGGCCAGCATTCTGGAAATCACATAAAATAACATAAAAAATACCCAGGGCCTCCCCAGTGGCACAGCGGGTTGAGCACAGCACTGTGAAGCTGTCCGCAGCCTCTGCAATGCGGGTTCGATTCCTGGCCAGCCAGGGAGAAACCCACATGGCTTGGCAGACCTCTCCTGTCTCACCCGCTGCTCCCCTCAGCAGTGTATTTCAGTCTGTCTGCCTGTTCTGCTTGCTTCCCACTCTGTCTCTGGTGAATCCTCTCACCTTCCCATGCCTCTGGCCTGTACCTCAATTCTTGTAGGAAATAAATAAATCTTTAAAAAAAAAAAATACCCAGACAGACTTGAGTGACAATAAAAAGCAAGGTATTCATTCAGACTGCAACAAGTCCTGGGATTTGCTAATTAAAGAAGCTCCTTACAGGGCCTCCCCGGTGGCGCAGCGGTTGAGCGCTGGGTTGCGAAGCTGCCCGCAGCCTCTGTAGCGCCGGTTCAATCCCCGGCTGCTCCCTGGCCACCGGAGGAGGGTCCCACATGGTGTGCAGACCTCTCCTGCCGCCCGCTGCTCCCCTCAGCAGTGTCCTTCGGTCCTTCTGCCTGCTCTGCTCCCCGCTCTGGCTCTGGTGAATTCTCTCACCCTCCTGGTGAATTCTCTCACCCTCCTGGTGAATTCTCTCACCCTCCCGCGCTTCTGACTGTACCCAGTGCATGTATAAACGAAACAAACAAACAAAAAACCAAATAAATAAATAAAAACATGCCTCTATAAAAAAAAAAGAAAAAAAAAATGTTTAAAAAAAAAAAAAAAAAAGAAGCTCCTTACAGAAGGAGCAGATGTAGTGGAACCAGCGACCCCAACTTTGACTGGTTGAGATATTGCATATCCGGGGGTGGGGGGGAAACCTGTTTTTTTTTTTTTTTTTAATGTATAAGCAAGTGGAAGAAGCTTTTTTCCTTTTTGGATCCTTGGTGAGACTTCACAGAAAGGAATTGTACATTTCCTCTTCCTGACCCAGAGGGGCAGTTCTTCTAGCACTCCCATACCCAGGAAACCCTGGAATCTTCAGGAATTCCAAAGTGATAAGGACATAAGTGAGGGGTACAAAAGAGTGCAAAGGAATCAGAGACACATGTCCGGGGACAGTGAACCAAGCAGTGCCATATCCTGAGTCTGTGTCACTAGGTTCTACCTCTTTAGTTTTCAAGCACCAATTCTCTTTGAGACTAATGAGTCTCAAAGGACATGTCCGCACAAGGAACACTAGACACCTTGTGATTGGAAATGCATCTTTAAGCCAAAAGTGGACTAGCTAACAAACTCAACCAGCTTTGAAAATTGCATCATATTAGAACTTGTTTAAAAAAAAAACAACTGTAGAGTAGAAAAGCAACTTATAAAACACAAATTAAGGCAAGATTATTTGCCATGCAAAATGATTTGCCTCAGGCTACATTTAAATAACAAGTTCCCTGATGCTTTTAAAATAGAGTTGAGCTGAAAAAGAAAAACCCATCAATTCTTACACAAATTTTAAGAAGAAACAATTAGGTAAAATGAAGAATGTCTCCAGACTTTATGACACAAATTTTATTTTATATGAAATAATCAGAAACAGATGGCTCGCCTCCTTTGCCTGCATTATTTATTTCCCTCTAAAAACCTAGATTTATAGGTTTTTAATTATGAAACTCTCTTTTATAACCTTCTGGCTAAAATCTTTATCAAGACTTAACAGTGAGAAGCAACTAATGGATTGGGAAGTGTAAGCCCTTTGGAGTCAGATAAATCTTTACAGTTTGCCTGGATCATTTACTAGCTGTTTGACTTGGGCAAGTTTATTTACTTAACAAGCATTAATTTAGCTCCTAGTATATGCCAAACAGAATTCCCAGCACTGGAAATAGTGGTGGTGAGGGAAACAGAAAGGGGCTCTGCTCACCAGGAGTAGGTATTCCAATATGTGATGGACTAGACAAAAAAATAAACAAAAATTTTTGGATTGTGCTAAGTGCTGTAAAAATATAGATTAATAGTATCTGGGGAGAGAAGATGCTAGTCTCCTGAGGTGGTAAGTAAAGTCCTCTCTGCAAAGGTGATATTTGACTTGAAAGGCAGGAAATCTGTGTGTTCGAGAGAACAGCAAATGCAAAAGTCCTGAGGTAGGAAGGAGTTTGGTGAATTTCAGACCCAGAAAAAAACTTAATGTGATTGGAGTATCATGAGCAAGAATTTGGTAGGAGATGAAAGTGGAGATGTCATTAATGATCAGGATATATTGGTGTGTAGAAGATGGAAGTTGGAAGTTGTTTTTTTTTTAATTGCAATGGGTTATCGAGGTCTCTGAACCCGAGTGTACTCACTTTTAAATGGGATAATAGGGCCTCCCTGGTGGCGCAAGGGCTTAAGATACAACCTATGAAGCTATCCACAGCCACTGAAGCATGCATTTGATTCCGGCCAGGGAGTTGACCCACATGGTGCAGCAGACCTCTCCGGACTTGCACGCTGCTCCCCTCAGCAGTGTATTTCAGTCAGTCTGCCTGTTCTGTTCCCCACACTATCTCTGGTGAATCCTCTCACCACCCGCAACATGCACACACACACACACACACCTCTGGCCTGTACCCCTGTTCTTGCATGCATAAATAAATAAACCTTTAAAAAAAAAATAAATGGGATAATAATGGTATTCACTCATCCACTTGTGAAGACTGAGGTGACTAACATAGGTGAAGCTCCTGGCATTTTGCTTGCAGAACTGAGTCCAATATTTTACTTGCAAGGATCAGCAATTCACTATGTGAGCTCAAGTTTAAAGGAGTTAGTGCAAGGATTCAGAGGATCACAGACCTCTATTGCAGAGAGTACAGAAAAACCTTGGCAGAAAATAGAAGACTCTTTCCATCTCCATGCCTCACTTTGTGTTTAATTTTATTTCCCATCTTTCTCTGCAAGTCTTTTAACATCTATTTCTCCAAAACTTTTCTGTGTGTCCCTCCAGTTGAAGAGATCTCATTGATTCAGTTTCTCAAGGTCTCAATTCCAGATGCCTGAGACAGAGGGCTTGATAGGTTGGTGCTTATAGGGTGTCCATAGCTGGCCCAGTCAGAGGGAATTTGGAGGCCAGGGCCTAAGCAGAGGTTCTGGGTAGAGTCTCGTGACTGCCATGTCTTTCCCACTGTATAAACAAGTGCATACAGAAGGGACGGGCAGTTGGATGATTTATGTGTTGTAGAATGGAGTAAAGTATGGGAGATGGACGAATGACTACCAAGCCCAGACCAATCCATCTAGGGGTGAGATGGATGGGATTAAATGGCATCTCCCTGTCTCAGGGGTTCTTAACCAGCATTACATGGAGTTTCACCAGAGGATGCGAGAACCTCTGAAATCATCTATGAAAATGTGTGCACATGTCTATGTGTATTTCTGGGGAGAGAATCAGTGGTTTTCATCAGAATCCTTAAGAGTTCTATGACCTAAAAAGTTCAAGAAACTCTGCCTATGCATCCTTGTGACCTTGGTTCTTACTAAATAAGAAATGCTCCTAATATTTTGACACCTTGAAAAGCATCTGTTCAAATACACTGAAAAGCTATCTGAGCCAGAAACAACCAGCATGGACATTCACCTCCTTCTGCTTACCTCTAGCCATCAAGTCACCCCTCCTTACAGATCCAGAGCACTCACTCACAGTTTTCCACTGTTCTCAGAAGTAAAGTCAGGTTAAGAAGTAACTAAAAGCCAAGAACTTTTGCCTTTTTACTTATATGAAGGAAGTTTGCCTATCTGCCCACTTCTATTTGGTCCCTGGCCACAGCGTGATGGTTTATTTGTTTGGCCACCTAAAATCACCAGTCATCAGAGCAAGAAGCACCTTGAGAAGCCAATGTGGTAAAAACATTTCAATGGGGTGACTTAACTCCCCCAGAGATCATATCAGAACAACCAAGGACTTAGAATATTTAAAAAACACATGTAATTATATATATAGTAGAAACCATTTTTATGATAAAGACCCTCACATATATGACTTGTGAAATATTTTTGTTAAGTGGGAATATATATGGAAGATAAAATTTAGTAGAAGTAGAAAAAGATAATATAAGGCCTGAAGTTTACATATTTTGGAGACTCTCCTTCTAAAAAGAATATAAAATTTTAGCTACAAAATATTATTTAGCTATAAAATTATTCAAAATGAGAAAAAAATGTAAAAACTGACAGGTAACATAAACATCAAAAGTCCAAAAGGTAACATGTACCTATTATTGATATCATTAATTGACTATCAATCCACTTTTTTAAAATACTTTTTCCTACATCTTTGATGCTTTTGGTTAACCTTCTCATAAGACAATAATTTTAGTATGATCATTTTCTATAAAGAAACTAACATGAGTATTTCTCTAATATGGTTTGCTGAGAATTATTTTTATTTTATTTTCATTGGTAGCTTTCTTTATGCACATCTATAACTTCTTCTGCAGTTTCTTGCAGAGGTGTGCTTCCACATGGCAAGTCCTAGGAAAGAACCAGCCCTTAAATCTATCTCCCTCTACAAGTCTCAGATCTCTCCCTATGTTTTCTTGAAAGTTCCTGGGTGGTTGCAAATCAAGGGATTTGGCCTCTGCTTCAGCCTCTCTTCAGATGTCTTTTTTTTTGGATGGGGGGATTGGGGGGCCACATTAAGGTTTGGATACTTGTTGAACCTACATGAGGGCTGGGTGTTCTGCAGTCCCACCCAAAGCATCAAGGACCACCCATGTGTGTGACCTCCCCAGGCTGGGGATGACTCCAAGCTAAAAGGGAGCTGCTTCTTCCCCTCAAAGACTCAGTTTCATTCACTTCCAAAGCAAATATGATTCACTCTGGTTTTAAATGAGAAGTTCTCAAACATTTTGGTCTTGAGAAGTCTTTTTAATCTTAAAATTTACTGAAGACCCCAAAGTACTTTTGCTTATCTACCAATATTTACAGCATTAGATACTAAACTTGAGAAATTTTTTAAGTTATGAAGTAATTAATCTAAAAATGACAATTACAAACATTAAGTATCAGTATAAGTAAATGCTTTTATAAAAAAAAAAACACTGTATTTTCCAAATAAAAAATTTGTGAGAAAAGTGAAATATCACTCTTTTTACATTTTTGCTAATGTCTGCAACATTTGACTTATTAGAAGAGAGCTAGTTTCTATCTTCCACATCCTATCTGCTTTGATCTGTGGGTTTAGTTAAACTAGATGAAGAAAATATGGGGGGAAGTACTTTTATGCTATTTTCAGGTAATTGCAGAGATTCTTTTAAACCTCAGAAGAGTTCCACAAGTGGTAGTTTTCCAAAGGTCAGGTACAATGTTGAGTGTTAAACCACACTAATGGCTCTTTTCACTCGGTGATCTGAAACCTCCTGCTTAGTATTAAACTTTGAAGTAAATCTTTTACCATCATTTTGTACTATCATGCAGCAATCATTTAGAAAATATTAGCTGCTGAGTAATGCAGATCTCATAAATATCAACAGATTAAACAAGTCAAAATCACATTTTTTACTATCACCACAATCTCATCAAAACCTCTAAGAACTGGGACGCTAATGAGCTCACAGCAGCAGATGCAAGTTTTCCAAAATTCCAATTTTCACTTAAAACTTGAGTTTTACCATTGGCAACAAATTCTGTCAGTTATTTTCCTTGAAATGACAAGCTGGCTTTGTTCTTTTATTTTATAAAATGTCTGCCAAATATCCAAGTGTGAGTGACTGTTGTTTATCTGTCAGGGGTTCTTTCAAGTAGAAATGACGTTTCATGAAAAAAGTTGCTAATTCAGTCCACAAAACCAGTTGTGTGAATGCCTTTCCCTGAGGTGACCATCCACACGGTACAGCAGATGCATTTTGTGGCTGTGCCCCTCCCATTTTGTCACATAGAATCTTCAAAAGGTGTGTACAAAGGGCCAAGATTTATAAAATTGATAGTTTTGTACTTCTTCCTTCGGGACAATCTCAAGTGAAACTGGCATTTATTTTGAAGCACAAGTATGCAGCAGTGACAACTACAATGACTCCTGCCTTGATTCATGCTGAGACACTGAGAGTTTTACAATGCTTTTTGCACCACTAGCACAAATGTCAAACAGTAAAAAGGGCAACTATTGTCTCAATTATGAAGATGGACCCCTAAAGTCCACTTAGAGATCCCCAAGGTTTCCATGGAACACACCTGGAGAACTGCTGGTGTAAGTACCAGAGTCTTCCTCCGTTAATCTCATCATTGTTGGCCGGAGAGTATAAAACGGGAAGGGAGGGTCGAATGTCAAAAATGTCCATGGAAACACTGACTAACTCAATACCATCATTTTAAAGATGAAGAACTGGAGGCAACAGTGAAATTTGTTCCAAGTCATCCAGCACGATTGTGGTAGAGCCAAAATTAGCTCCCTGGTCTTTGGATTCACACACATGGACACCTTTGTCAAATTAGGTGCCTCACAGTTCCAAAAATCTCTTGTAAATATCTACCAGGCCCCTATTGTGTGAGCTGCTATATTAGGTATTGAAGAAATGAAATCAAATGCTTGTTGGCACTCTGGAGTCTAGGAAGCTCGCGGACAGATAAAATATACCTGCAGCAGTAAGTGCAGGAGGCTCAAGTAAATACGGGACAGGTACACACAGGAGTCTCAGGGGCTCAGAATCTGACTGCAACTCAGAATAGCAGGAGTCAATGATTCTTAAGCTGAGTTGGAAGGAGGAAGAAAAGCTAACCAGATCTGTGGATGCAAGGTCTGTGCCATGCAGGGTGAGCTGCTGGCAAGGCAGGAAGAAGGCATCCTCACAGGAACTTGGAGCAGCTGCAGGATTGGTTAGGAGAGGAGGCTTGGGGGAGAGAGGGAGGTGAGGTGCTAGGTGCAGGAGGACATCTGCGTCAACCCAGGAAGCCTGATCTTTATCAGAAAAGACTGGGGGAGCTGGAAAAGCAGCCATAGGACTGGTTGGAATGGTGGGCAGGTGCTGCTTCACCTCCCCAGCTGGGCATGACATTAGGACACTTTCCAGACTCTCACCTTCCCTGGCCTCACCTTCCTGAACTGTCCTTGAGTCACTCGGTGACACATACGCACATTTGTTATATGAATCCCACCAGCCAGAAGGGAGCTCCTCAAGCTCTTGGCAGGCAACTTGCTACAAAGCGCTCTTTATTTTTCCTATGGGCTTTATGGCTCATTCCAGACTCTTAGAAACATGACATAACTTTGGTAATGTTGAACAATGCAACATCTATAATTTGTAATCTGTCCTTTTGCCAGATTGAATCCTAGAAAGCGTTTCTGAACAGTGGATTCCAGGCCTGAAGCGTCATTGGAGACACCTGGTTGGAAGCAGATACATTGCCAGATACCACCTCTGGGGTCCAGGCATTTGGGTGTTTATCTTGCTCCCCAAGTTAGTCTGACACAGGCAGCCTGGCCCTGGTGACCTGCCCAGATATTCTGGTCATCACTACTTCATGGAATGGGACTGACTAAAGAGGAACCCATATCTAGAGGCTGGCTATTCCAGCTAAATATTGACTTGTCGGACCTCCTGACACGGTGTATATGGCCGACTATGTGGCCTGTGTTTTACATTACATGAAATGCACTCTTCCTTGTGCGAACTGGAGATGGCAAGCTCTTCCTTCATTTCCCACTCTCTTCAAACTGTTTTCTGATGACCGTGTTTCTCTCCTTCCCTTTTTATCAGAGGGTTTCCTATCTCATTAGAAAGATATGACATAGCTTATTTACTTTCTTTATTCTTGGTGAGCACATTGTCTCACTAAAGCAGGCTGAGTGGCTGTCTGTGCCAGCAGGCACTGATGCTGTGGGAAGGTTACAATGCAAGACTGTGGGGGTCAGCAGACACGAAGCCAGTTCCCGGTAACCTAGACAGTCTGTGCATGTCTGGCATCCCAGAAATGTGCATCCCAGAAATGTGCTAGATATATTCCAACCAAACATATATATGATACCGAAGTATTATCAATTCAGCCTCCAGCAAAGAAGAGGCTGCCAGACCCAGCACCGATGCCACACAAGAGGCTGGGAATACCCCAGAGTTGATTACATTTCCAAGGGGCTTTCATTTTTACATTTCCTTTGGGGCTTTCAGAATACATGATGACACGTCAAGTATCAATTTGAGTCTTGTCCTCCGTGTTCTGATTTTGTTTGTGGGCAAAGAAGCAGGACACAAAGGTCCACAGGCCCTGGGGAAGGGGCTGGAGGAAGAAAGCAACACACAAGCAATTGATGGTGGTAACCGCCCCCCTCACTTGCCCTTGGCCCCACAGCCAGCTTCTCTGTGCAGTTGCAGCTGATGAGGCTTAGACATGAACCTAAACAGGAAATCTTACAAGCAGAGGGCAACTCAGAGCACCGTGTCCAGTGATGCCCAAGTGAGGGGTAGGTCCATTGGACTGTTTGAAAATGCCCAGTAAATGTGGATTGAAAAAAATGACTGAAGGGGCCTCCCTGGTGGCACAAGGGGTTAAGATGCAAACTATGAAGCTTTCCGCAGCTACAGCAGCACGAATTCAATCCCTGGCCAGGGAGCTACCCACATGGCGCAGCAGACCTCTCCTGTCCCTCCGCTGCTCCCCTCAGCAGTGTATTTCAGTCAATCTGCCTGTTCTGTTCCCCACTCTGTCTCTGGTGAATCCTCTCACCCTCCACACCTCTGGCTGGTACCCCAGTTCTTGTATGCATAAATAAATAAATCTTTAAAAAAGAAAAAATGACTGAAGCTGGGCTAAGCAACCACCTCACTTATTTTATAAGGAAATTGAGGCCCAAAGAAGGGAAGTGCTTTTCCTCTTCAAAGCTCACTGGTGTCGGGGGCATCTGACTTCCAACCCCAGTGACTCTCCTTTATCCCCTGCTGCCACTGTGTTCTCATTATTGAAGTTCCTCTTTGCATATCTGTGGTCGTTCTCATTTCTCAAGCTCCTTTATGCTAATTAACCTATTCGGTCTCAGATATTATTCCCCCATTTTATAGTGGGGGATAAGAGGTCCAGAAAGACAAGGGGCTTCAATCCAGAAAAAAATAAAGATTTGGGAATAAATGAGGATTTTCCAATATTGGAGGAGCTGGTTTGTGGAGGAGGGACCAGTCCACTCTGCATTTCTCCAAAGGGCAGAAATAGGACCAATGAGCAAAACTGCAGTGGCAAGATGCCAAAGATATGTGGGCTTTGCAGCACCAACTCAGCACCTTAATGAATTGATGAGGTGATCCTGGGAAGATATTTAATGTCACTGAGTATCAGTTTCCTCAACAGCACAAGGGATGATCAGAAAGAATATGCCAACAATTTGGCCAAAAGCAGATGGTCAATAGCAGGTACTGCTGGAGTCAAGAAGTTTTAGTTCAACATAAGAACTAGACACATCAAAGCAGCCTGTAAGTGGGATGTGCCACCTTGTAGAGGAGTAGGCTTTCTGTCACAGGAAGCATTCAAGAAGAAAGTGAAACACCAGCAATCAGAGATAGAAGGTGGGGAATTGGACAATCAGAAAATTTCAAACCCCTTCCAATTCCAAGATTTGATGATGTGTTGGGATAAACTCAAATGTTCTACACTCTTCTTCAAGCATGCTCTCTGCTGCTCTGGCTTAATCTCTCTGTCCAGGATGCTTTTCTTTGCCTTCATCTTTCAGCCTCAGCTAAACCTCCCTTCCTCAGGGGAGCTTAGTCTGCTTAGTCTTCTTTCCCAAACTGTCTGAATTGCTAACCATGGTTTATTGGTTCACCAAGAACAGAACCCAGAGGGCAAGCCTCCTAACTCTCAACTTAAACCTTTGTGCCAGGTTTGGTTAGTTGTTGCAAAATTAAGTCCATCAGTGAGTCCTGCAGCATAGCCAACCATGTTGTACAAGAGTCAGATTCTCAAGTAGGGACTCCACTTGCTTCAGAGAACTGGGCTCCCTGACCGCCAAGTTCACTCCCATGTGTTAGGTTCTCAACAGGTGCCAAGCGCAGTGCCACTTGCTAGGGGCTCAAGGACAAAAATAAGTCACAATGCACATACTCAAGTAACCCAGTCTAGGGAGCAAGAGCAACAATTTTGACATCAGGCGGGGAAACACATAGCCTAGCATGCATACTTGAGAAGGGAGCTCTTGGCTCAAACAGGTCTGGCAAGGGCTTTTTGGAGGTGAAGATGGAGGCAGAGCTACTAGCCATGCCTAACGATTAGGAGTTTTCTTGCTATGTTATACCTTGTGGCATCAATGGACATTTCTGGGGTAAGTCTTCAATGGCTGGGTTTTATTTGCATCCTGGTTTATCTTCCAGAACATCTACAGAAGTGCAAGATGCCTTCATGACTTACACAGTGTATGACGATACCATCACCATTAAGCTTGTCCAAGAGGCTTGCAAAGTTCTGGGTGAGTTTGAAAAGGACTTGTTTCGGTTTTCTAAGCCTGCCATAGCAAAGCACAATTAACTCTCATTATTTGCAGTAATTCTGTTCTGTCAGATCACTGCAAACACTGAATTAGCAAATATGTACCATGCCGTGACTCCCAGGGAAAACACAGGGCTAGGTTCCTAAGAGCTTTTTCTCCGAGCAGTAAATGCATAAACCTGTTCGTGTGTGTTTCTACTTAAAGATACCTTATTTAATACATATTTATAATATACTATTATACATGTTATTCATTAACAGTGCTAACAGCTGTAGCACTCATTCCTGAACGACGTTTACCCAGTGCATGGATTTTCTCTGTAAGGCACATCACAGTCTTCTTGCTGAGGAAAGCTAGGCAACACATCAGCACTGTTTGGAGCATTTTAAACAGCACAATCACCAACAAAAAGTGCAAGAATGCAAAAAAAAACCCATGGCACTAAATAGATTGCATAAAGGACACTTGTTTATAGGATGAGAACTGAAACAGGAGCAGAGTGTTGCCATGTTTGGCCTTAGCTAGAGACATGTTTGGCCTTGATGGCGGTTTTGAAATGGATTGTCATGATTCTCTCTGGGCATCAGGAAGAACAGCGTTGAGAATTCTATTATGCCAGCTACCCCGTGTTTATCTGGAAATGGACACGGTGTGTTTTTCATAGGGACGAGGGACCTCTGCTCCCAGTGGCTCTGCTGTGGGACATCTTCCTATCTTCCCAGATGTGGCTGCTTCCACTTACAACACACTCATGCTTCTAGGGCGATTTTTCTCATGGACATATCAGCAAGGGCTGATCCCTCCCCGTGCCTTGAGGGGCAGGACAAAAAGAGGATTTAGAGCTACCTCTTTGTAGTTTAGTGATCCAGTTAAGTTACTTATAATTTTCTCATGGGCTAAACGCAAATAAGATCTATCCTTCAGAGTTGTTTTGAGGATTAAATGAGATAATGTATAAGAAAATACTGAACATGAGATCTGGTTTATAAAAGTTCTCAAAAAAGTATTAATTTCCTAGGGCTCCCATAACAAAGTTCCATGAATTGGGTGGATTCAAACAACAAAAATTTCTTCTCTCACAGTTTTACATGCCAGAAGTTGAAAATCAAGTCGTGAGTGGTCAGTTCCCTCTGGAGGTTCTGAAGGAGAACCCACCCTTCTCCCTAGCTTGTTTGCCCACATCCTTGGCTAGTAGCTCTGCCTCCATCTTCACATGGCCTGCCCTGTCTGTCTACATATATCTCCTTTTTTTTTTGTAAGATTTATTTATTTATGCTACAGCTGTTAGCACTGTTAATGAATAACATGTATAATAGTATATAATAAATATATAATAAATATATTTATGAATACAAGAACTGGGTTGTAGACCAGAGGTGCGTGGGGTGAGAAGATTCACCAGAGACAGAGTGGGTAGCAGAACAGGCAGATCTACCAAAATACAATGCTGAGAGGAGCAGCTGGCGAGTCAGGAGAGGTCCGCCGCCCCATGTGGTAGCTCCCTGGCTGGCAGGGGGATCAAACTCGTGCTGCAGTGGCTGATGATAGCTTGATAGTGCTTTCTTTAATCCCTGCACCACCAAGGAAGCCCCTACACATATCTTTTTATAAAGATGGATCGGATCATTGGATTTAGGGTCCACTCTAGCCCAGTATGATGTCATCTTCATTTAACTAGATATAGCTCAGACACCATCTCCAAATAAGGTCACATTTGGAGGTTCCAGGTAGACATTCAACCCAGTACATCCTCCTTTCACTTATTCTTCCTTCTCACCGGCAAGTCATGCAGCACATAATGAGCTGGGCCGGGAGAGGAAGAGGGGTAGGCAGCCCAGGGCAGGCCCCTGTGACCCAGGCTCTAGGGGACAGCTATGGAACCAAAGGAAGACCCTCTGGCACTTTGGGCTCTATGAAACACCCCCTTTTTGGCCCAGATAAATATATTTGCCCATTACTCACAGGAAGCTCAGCTTTGGGTCACTGTGAGGAGGAATCAGGAATAATTGTAGGTGGACACTGCTTCAGCATCCTTGTCTGGCATTCAGGAACCTGGGCCATAACTGTTGGAAGTGGTGGTGAGGACTGAGTGCTTGGGGCCTTCAAGCTGGTTCCAATGCAGCCCACAGAGGGTCAGGGTGCAGGGACAGATGTTTTCAGGCTGGTTTTCACCATGTCTCTGCAGACCCTGTAATTGGCCTGCTGTCCTTAGGGCCTCTTCCTGAGTCACAGGCTAAAGCCACCCCCAGATCCACAATAGCCAGCCTGGGAGGGGTGCTTGGGAACACACGGGGCAGGTGGCTTCTTCTGTGCAGCCATGATGTGTAATGTGGCTGTTCCAGGTGAGGCATTATGCTTATTATCCTTTCCTTTGTGTTTCTAAAACATTCTCTTTTTAAAGAAGTGTGCCAGTCTTAACTCCATGCACCTGGATCCAGTAGGAAAGAGAGGTTTCCCTTTGCTTTTCACATGGCAGTTTGGCTGATGTCTGTATCTCCTCTTATGGTCCTGGTCATCTCCTGGGTGCAAAAATCCTTCTGGGTATCTGTCTGGGAGAAGCCTGCAAAGGATGGGGGGAAAGCCACTGAGGACTGGGGATCTGACTGTCCCCGGAGTGGTCAGCTGCTGACCAGGTGAGCTACTGTGCCAGCTCATCAGGCTGCTCTGCTGTCTTACAGCCGCAGAACGGAGCAGGGGCCAGAGGTTCCAATAAGGGCTGGCAGGGTGACTGCCATCGGAGCTAGGGGGGAATCAGGGCACCCATTGGTCATTAACTTCGACCCAGATGTATGTTATGCCCTGGTCACATGCCACCCACGTCTTTTGATAGAAGGCAAGTTTGTTTCTGATGCTGGAACAAGTAGAGTAAAAAACGTTCATTTGCTCCTTTAGTTTCTGGAACTTGTCTCCAAGAGCAGCTGGGTCCCCTGACACTTTCCCCAGCCAGTGCCCAGCCCCCCCACCCCATGACCCTTGAGGGGGGACACAGGCCATGGGCAGGCAGGGCTCACGTGGCCTCATAGTGTTCATAGACCAGCAGCCCCTGGGTGTTCCCCCTTCCAAAGAGGTTCATGGAAAGAATTTCTAGGAAAATGGTAGGCCAGGACTCAGGAAGTATCAGTGGTACTTGCAAACCTCACTCCTACAAGTCTATCCTATTTGGGGGAGGGTGGGGCTCCCAAACTCATTCGTTGCTCCCATAGCTGATATTAGGGGACACTTGTGTGGAGTTTAGATGATCAAAAGCAGGTAGAGTCAGGATGTCCCTAGGGAGTCCTCCCCAGCTATGTGCTCTCCCCAGTGCTGTGCCGGTGCAGCGAGCTGGGCTGGCCAGCTCTGCTCCTGAGCTCGCAGTAGCAACCTGCAGACCCGAGCTAGGCAGGGGCTGGTGCCGCCACGACCCTCTTCCCTCCCAACCTGCTTGCCTGATACACATCTATTTTCTTAAACATCACTTTTCAATAGTTTTCATTATGTGATTATAGTATCAAATGTGCTCTTCAAACCACACAGGCAGAGTCCTTCCTTTTTCTAGTCTGCAGCTACCATCTGGGGGGCTTGATGCTGAGTGAGGGCAGGAGGCCTCAGCAGGCAGGAGGCCTCAGCAGCAACGCTCACATTTGCCTTTTTCCTTCCAACTAAGTAGAAGGAGCATCCAGTTAGTTTCCTTCCACAGAAAAAATAAAAACCATTAGATGGCAATGCTGTTCTGAGAGGGACTATTTAGACTCAACCGGAAAAGCTGGAGTTTCAACAAAACTTAGACACTATAAAAGCAAAAAATCTTAGACCGGGAAGCAGAATGAAGCCCACCTTCAGTCTTGTCTTGATTGTATTTCAAGGGATTCCAGCAGCAGGAGGCTGTGGCAGCCCTCTGCTGAAGGCTTCTTGGCACCATTCTAGTAGGAGCAGGAGGGGCTGGATCCTGCACTGTCATGCCAGCTGTGTGACCCTAGGTCAGCAATGGAATTTCATTGAGAGTTGGGCTCTTCTTCAGAAAGGAATACTATCTATTTGAAAGAATGGTAAAAAGAAATGAAATAAATCAGCAGCAAATATAAAGAAATGAGCCACATAGTGGCCACTTGGTATATATTAACTGGATGGTGAATCTGAAGGGGAGGCGAGGACATTTCCATGTTTCATGCCTCTGACAATTGTCTCTTCAAAGTAGAGACAAGCTTTGCTGTTTGCCTTAAATGAGTGAGGTAAGGTATAAAGTAATGTTCTGGCGGCTCCGTACAGTAGTTGGCAAACTACCTGCCATCCCTTGGCCAAATCTGGCCCCCTATCTGTTCCTATAAAGTTTTATTAAACTACAGCTATGCCCATCTGTGTATGAAAGCTTTTATGCTATGATGGCAGAATTGAGTAATTGCAAAATGACAATATATACTATTTGCCCTTTTCAGAAAAAGCATTGCCACCTCATGTGCTAGAGAATGGATTTTAAATAACATATTTTTCAAGATTTTTAAAATCTTTTTTCTACTGAAGAACTAATATGGACTGAATTATGTCCATTCCCATATTTATGTGTTGAAACTCTAACCCCCAATAAATGTGGGGCCTTTGGGAGGTAACTAGGCAGATGAGATCATGAGGGTGGGCCATTTATAATGGGATTAGCACTCTTACAGGAAGAGATACCTGGAAGCAAAAGCAAGCACTCCTTCCTTCCCGCTTCTCTGCTCTCTTTGCTCCCTCTTCTTCTGTTGCTTGCTCCTTAATTTTATTCTTTCTCCCTCTCTCTTTTTCCCTCCTCACTCCCCTCTTACCCTTTTTCCTTCCCTCTCTCCTCTCTCTGTCATATCAGGACACCATAAGAATCCAGGAAGAAAGTTCTCAATAGAAACCAGCCATGCTGGACTTCTAACCTCTTCTAGTGAGAAAATAATTTTCTCACAAATAAATTTCTGTTATTTAAGCTCCCCACTCTCTCTAGCCTATAGTATATTATATGGAAGCTCTAGAAGACTAACCTAGGAACTCTAAGGTTTTTAGATTTCCAGAAAGAAACACTATATACATATAATATGCTCAGGTCATCTCTATAGCTGTGTATGACTGCGAGCCCTAAGCTGTGGCCGCCCTTTAGCAGAGAGAAGCCGTCATGCACCTGCCCTAGCACATCTGGCCCCAAACCCACCAGCATCATCAGAGGTGGCAGCGAGTCTCAATGCTGTACACACTGACCAGTACCTTTCCACAAATGCCAAGTGCATCGTTGTGATTTTTCTTTATCTAATAATGAAAATCAGAAGATAGTTTCCTTCTTGTTTACCTCAATAATATCTGTTGGCCTGTATTCCAAATAAAAAGTTGGGATTTAAAATCAAGAAAATATGTGCATGAGATTTGAAATTAGGATGCCCTGAGAAACGGGCCCTACGGTCTCTCTCTCTCTCTCTTTCTCTCTCTCCAAGTAAATATCTCCCATGAGTCAGCTCCCATGAGAGAGAAGCTCTGCCAGAGGACCTGCTGGAAAAACATTTTACTGTTTAATAAAATATACTGGTCGGTGGATACTCACTCCTCCCTTAGACAAAGGAAGAGCACACTCCTTTACCACTAGTCGGTGCTTTGCCTTCCAAGCGGGCTTCAGAATGCAATTTGCCTACCTTTAAGGGATTGTTGGGACCTTTCCAGACCCCTCTGCCACTGCTGAGCCCTGTGCTTGCCAATTAGCATAATTCAGGATGTGACCAGATGGCAGGTTGAGCATTGCGTCAGGAATTGTTCTGTGTGTGAATAAGTGTCTACTTAGTGTGTAAGTGGGTTATTAGTGTTCTGAAGTGACACAATTCAAAACAACACACAACAGCCATTTGGCAGAGCTGGGTCAGTCTGGACTTCCCTGCTAAGAAACTGGTAGTACATGTGTTGCAACAGTTAGTTATCAGCAAATGCCAACAAGCCCAGTCTGCATCTCTCTTTAAAAATTAGTGACAACACATAATTTGTCAAGTTCTGAAATCGGGCACTATAATATTTGATCTTTACCATGGTACTCTGAGGTGGGACAAGTCACCCAGGCCACGCAACTGACTGAAAATGGAGACTGAATTCAGGCGCCTGGCCTCTGAGGCTGGTGCCAAAGACCAAATACTGGAGGAGCAGTTGACTGTGTGGGCATGAGCGTCTCGTGCCCACCCAGAGGGTCTTGTGCCCACTCAGGGCTTGGGAGTCAAACAGCCGTGTGTGCTAATAATGTAACCGCAGCCAGTGTCCCGCTGGTAACCCAGCAAGGGGGCTGAGCTCAGAGGACTGTCTAAAGATTAAGTCCAAGAGTGGGAGTAAAGTGGGATCCTCAACAAAACAGTCCCCTGTCCCCCTCCCAACACTCCATCTAGTAGGCCCCTGTCCCTCTGTTATGGCCCCAGGTTGGACCAATTTCTTTGTTTCACAATTCATCTGGAAGCAGGCAACTCTTTCCTAGCAGGTGAGACCGCTTCGTCGCTGCACAGGGCCTCCCAGCTGAGCACAATAACCTATTTTCCAGTTTGCTTTTCTCCGTGTTCTGATCAACTTGTTGCCGCATGTGGAACCCTCCCAAGTTAGCCTCGATTTCCTCCTGGAAACCTATTTCTCTCCTTTTCTTAATTTCCTCCTTCTACTCACAAAACCCTTCCCCATCCGTTATCTCATTTGTGACTTAAGCGCTACCCTTTGAGAAGGAGAGCACTTGACATGAAGGACTCTTTCTAGATACCCCAAGCTATGCCTTTGGATATCAAAGCCTAGTTTAAAAAATACTCATTTTCCATGGAAGACTTTTTAAAACAGACAGCATATGCTTCTCTATCTTGTGAAATAGCACATGGTTTGCTGGGGACCACAGGAAGGGGGTCCCCTATGAGGAATAGTTCTTTATTCCCCTATATTCAGGTGATGGGAGGTAGATGGCAGTTGTGGGACATCGAGCCCTGAGCTGACCCTTTGCTGTGGCTCCGAGGTGCCCCTCTGCCTGCCAGCTCTCATGCGGCTGTAGCTCTGCCCTCAGCCCCTGCCCTACCTCTGCTCTTTCCAGTCCCTTGGGCTGTCACCCAGCAAGAAGTAAATATTTCCCAGTGACGCAGAAGAGCCAAGCTTGTTAAGTCAGAAAGTTTGAGTTCATACATCATTTCAATTGAAAAGCTTCTTAGAAGGCTCCACACCTAACTGGGAAGCCAAGCGTAGAAAATTTGTGACACTTATTTTCCTGGCAACAAGGAAGTCTTCTATTAAAAATAAAAAACCCTTTAAGAGAATTTTTCACACAAACACAAAAGCAGAGAGAATTGCATACTGCAATTCATGGGTCCTTCACCCAGCTTCAATAATTATTAATATTTTGCCAATCTTGTTTCATCTCTCTGGTCCCTCCACCCTTTTTCTGGTTTTGTTTTTGCTGGAATGTCTTAAAGCAAATCTCAGGTTTCCCATAATTTTGCCCATAAACATTTCAGTATGAGTCTCTAACAAGATAAAGACATTTAGAAACATAATCACAGTGCCCTGATTATACCTAACAAAATTCATAATATTACAGCGGCCCAGCTGTATCTCAGTTGACCATGGATAAATGCGGTCTTTGTGGTCTTATTAGATTAGATTTCGTAAGGTCTTTTCAGGACAATCAGCAAAACCTTTTTATTTTGACATAATTTCAAACTCACAGATGGTTTGCAAGAATAATACAAAGAATTCCCAGATACTCTTCGTCCATATTCCCCAAGTGTTAACATTTCACCCTATTGGCTCTATCCTTCTCTCAATCTGTGATTTTTTTCCTGAGTCATTAGTATGTTGCAGACGCAATGTCTCTTTATCCCTAAAAATTCTCTTACATAATTACAGTACAACTATCAAACTCAGAAAATGAACATTGATACAGTGCTGTTTTCTAATCTATAGACTTCATTGAGGTTTTTCTAGTTGTCCCAGAGATGTCCTTTACAGCAAAAGAAAAAGTCAGTCCTCACTTCCTTCAGCCTTGCATAGTCTAGACCAGTCCCTGAGTGTTCCTTTGTGTTTTATAATATTGCTATCTTTGGAAAGTTCTGGTCAACTGTTACATGGGATGCCCCTGATAATTCCTCATGATTCCATTCAAGTGGCATTTTCTTGGCAAGAAGACCACAAGGTGATGTTCTGTCCAGTTTATTATATATCAGGAGACATATCAATTTTTCTCAGTACTAGTGTTAACTTTGATTGCTTGCTTAAAGTCAAATCTGCCAGGCATCTCCACAGTTACTGTTTTTCTTTTTTGCAATTATTATCTGGTAAAAAGATACTTTTAGACTATGTAAAGTTTTTGTTGCTTTTCAAACTCCTTCCTCCCTAATTTTAGTATTCATTGGGGATTCTTGCCTGCCTGAATCAACAATTTTGATGGTGATCAAATGGTGGCTTTCTAAGTATATATCATTCTCCTTATAATTAGTTTGGTTTCAATTATCTGTAAGATTTTCCTCCTCTCCCCCATTTATTTTTACCCATATGAACTCTTGATTCTAACTTTGAAATACATGCTGTAATCCTTTACTTTCATTATTTATTTGGTTGTTCAAATTCCCCCAAGATTTAGCCAGTGGGAAACAGTAGGAGCCCCTCCTAGCTGGCCCTGCGTCCTTTTGACATGTTACCATCATTCTTTGATCACTTCTTTAATTTCTGGCACAAGATGTTATAAACTAATTTTATCCTTTCCCTAACCCAGTCTTGAAAGCTGCCATTCCTCCAAGAGACCCTGAAAACACACACTCACACACACACACACACTTTATCTGTCTCTCTACGTACCTATCTAAAAAATCATGATGGTTTTTGTGGTCTTATCATGATAGACAGTCTGATCTCTCCCACAGATTTCATTCTATTTCCCCTTTCCATGATTACAATTTCTTTCTCATTTAGTGACTAACATGCTTCCATTATCCAGCATGTATTTACTTATGTGCTCAAATGTTCAAAAGGCACTTCAGAATTTCTAACTCACACTGCTGTGTAAAGGAAATCTGGTGACTACAGTTACATATTTGTTTAAAGTTCTTTTTGTTTTTAGTCTGAGGACAAAGCAGTAGAAATACCATGTTCCCATATTACTGGGTTAGTTTTTGCCCCTGAGTAATTGTTATTTAAAACTGTCCTATCAAAATACCATTCTGTTAATGTTTCTGTTTGTATTCCATCTAGGGTTTTCCCTCTTTTTTTTTTTTGATCTATTTATCTTCTTCAAGCATATAAATCATTAACATAATTCCCCAAACCAGAACTCTACAAAAACTTATGCTCAGAGGAGAGTTAGTTCCTATCACTCCACAATTTTCCTAGCCTTTACCTCTTATTCCTACTATTGTAATCAATCTCTAAAGTCCCTGGTTTATCCTTCTTCTAATTTTTCACAAATAAGCAGATAGCTACATGTTTCCTTTTATTTGTTACAGCAAAAATAGAATAATCAGCATATGACAGAGTCTCCTTTGCACAATCAAAAATATGTTAAGGCCATAAGACTTACATTTTCTTTCAATTCCTTATATATCCCTGGCCTCCTGTGACTCAGAAAGTCCATGAAATCCTAAATGCACTGAAGTGAAGCTGTATAAGAAAATAATGCAGGTGTTGCTTTTTAAAAGTGGCCTCTGTTGGACAAGAACACTCAACCAAGAATCCCAGAAGCCCCAACCCTAGCATGAGTGGAAACACCCTACCTAAACCCAAGATCCTTATTCAAGAAACAGCCAGTCTCTGAGCCAGACATCCTTTCCTATTAACAGAGCTGGGTGCCCAGAAACAAAATCACCAGTGTCTGGAACAAGCCACTCCATAGACGTCTGCAGGCGCGCAGACTGGAGCAGGCAGTCTGTCTATACAAGGACACCAGCCACCTTGCCATTAACTTCGCTTGGCTTGCAGACAGCCCAGGCCTCCTGAGAGGGGCCCCTGGGTGAAGGGAGGCCTCTGGGACCTGTGCTTTTCCTGGCAGGTACAGGATGCACCTGCCCAGAGCTCCCGCCTGCCGGATACAAAGCACAGCTGTTTTTTCTCAACTTGAACAAGCTACATTTAGCGGGAAAGCCAGGCTGGGAGGAGGAAAGAGGAAGAAAAATTCCACACCTGTCCTACACTTTTCAGGAGTTCTCCTCCCAGGACTCATAAGCATTGGGAAGGACTTGAGGGGAATTTACTCAGTTCCTTTGAGGGTTAGCAGGTGGCTCTTGATTGCTGTTACAGACAAGCCTGTCTGTGTCTGCCAGGGAGGGAACTGCTCGCAGAGAACCCAGTGGAGGCAATTAGCACAGGCTGAGCTTCCCACCCCATGTCCCAAGCTTTGTCTAGATTCAAACGCCTGGACCAATACATTTCGGGGATGTATGTATAACTCATCTCTGACAAGACCAGACCAACTCACTGGGGACTCGCCCCTGCTCAGATTACAGAACAATTATCTGCCCTATAGTCTGGCAGTGGACAATGAGTCACAGGGAAGCTGCTGCTCAGACCATCATAGGAATCAAATGGAGGCTGGAACGCGCCCAGACAGGCCCAGACCTCCTTCCCTGCCCTCCCTGTAGGAGCTGGCCCAGGATAGAGCCAGAGGCCTGGGGAGCCCCTCACTGTCATTCCAGACCTAGCAAGAGTATCCTGGAGTTTTCAAGGATCCAATCAAGGATTCTGGCAATTGAATCCACAGGTCTCCCATAAATCGGAGCATTCCAGACTCTCCTCCAGCCTCCAAGACTTACCCTGGGTCACCACTCTGCCATGAAGAAGAACATGTTCTCTCACAGAGGTGCCAGGCTGCTAGCATTAAGGGGAGTATGTCTCCTGTGTCAATGATGAAAACCTAGGAGCAGCTCCTACCTTGGAGGACTGCCGCCCCAGGCAGCATGTAAGCACTGAGGTCAGAATCAGAGTCTCTGCTGTTGGTATTTGGGCCAATTCACAGAGATGACTTTCACCCTTAGCAGACACACCTGTGTAAGAGGAGACTGGATAATGATTTTCTATCTTATGAGGTTTTGGCAAGCATGGAGTAAAACAATATTGACTAATGCGGGTTTCAGGAACTATAACTGTCTTTAAAACACACTGCCCCTCCGTACAGCGCTAGTGACACACTGTCTAGCCCACTTCTACAGCAGGGGCAGTGGCCTGCAGATCTTACTCAGGTATTCAGCAGGCACCTACTTTGTGTCTAGCACAGAAGATACATAGAATGAAGTCACTAGTCTTCATAACTCTCACACAAACGGTAAAGCTGGATAATATCACCTTGCCAGTATCGGTTTTTAGTTGTGGGACCTTTTCATTTTTTTTAAGGATTTATTTATTTATTTATGCGCACAAGAACTGGGGTGTAGGCCAGAGGTGCAGGGGTGGTGAAAGGATTCACGAGAGACAGAGTGGGGAACAGAACAGACAGATCCACTGAAACACACCGCTGAGGGGAGCAGCAGGTGAGACAGGAGAGGTCTGCTGCGCCATGTGGGCATCCTCCCTGGCCAGGGATAGAACTTGTGCTGCAGAGGCTGTGGATAACTTCCTAGTGCTGCACCTTAACCCCTTGCGCCACCAGGGAGGGCCCGGGAGCTTTTCATTCGCCTTAAAAGCCATCATACTTAGAGTTTAACAAATCTCTTATAGTGCCTAAAAATTGTACGAAAATCCTTTTAACCATTTTAATCCAAATGTTTAACAAATCTCTTATAGTGCCTAAAAATTGTACGAAAATCCTTTTAACCATTTTAATCCAAATGTTTAAAAGCCATCATACTTAGAGATGGCAAGATGTGGTAGGGGAGAAAGCAATGGGCCTCACGCCACCCAGCGTGGAGCAAACTTCGACCTGCTAGCTACATACACAGGAATTTGACAGCTCTGCCTCCCCTAAAGGAAGGTGAAGAAGTTTCTGCCACAGGGTCCGTGGGAAAGACTGGAGTAGGGGGGAGGGAGTGGACATTTAATGCCAGGTGCCAGTGAGGGCTGGGCTCCTCGTGACAGCCCCATGACCTGGACACTGGTTATCGGAAGCTGCTAAGGAAGGAGAAGTATCATATCCCACAGCCAGTATCTGGACCCCCTGGAAGGACGTGAAGACCATGCAAAGGAGAACACCACCACTTCATAGGTGCTTTTATTTCAGGAGGTATGCTTTGGATTCCACAGGTGTCTCCATGGAAACTGTTCTGAAACTCTTCGGCGAGTACTTCTTTAAATTCTGTAAGATGTCTGGCTATGACAGGATGTTACGGACACTGGGAGGGAACCTCACAGAGTTTATTGAAAACCTCGACGCCTTGCACAGTTTCCTTGCTCTCTCTTACCAGGTAAGACTGTCTGGGTCTGTTCTTGGTGAGAAGAAATCGCCCTCTTCCTGGGAAGAAGCAAGTGCCTGTAGCAGTCTCTACCTCCCACCCCCAGGCCGGGGCAGTTCTGGGGGAAACAATGGAAAATGAATACCTATTGGCCACTTTTGTAAGCTGACTGACAACAATTAAAGGCGGGCAGGCCAGAGACGTCCAGCTTTACTCTGATAGGGGTTGGTGTGGCTTTGGAATTAAATCCAGAAGATTAATCACAATGGGAACAAAGGCTGCGGGAACAATCAGGTTTCAGTGGATTTGCAAAATCTCTCCTCAGGTTTCCTGGTCTGGACAGGGCTGATAAATAGCTTCTGCAGCCAGATTCATTTATTCATGTATCCGAAGGAAAGACTCGACAGGGCCAAGAGTTGGAATCGGAAACCATCCAACTCTGATTAACCCGCGGGTGGCTGCCTGGAGTGTTAAGAAACTAATTTCCCTATTGGGTGATGTCCTTCTGGAGTTTGTTTCTTGGTTTCTTGTTTGTAGAGATCATTGGAAATTCAAATTCTTAGACTCCTTTTTCTTTTTTTTTTTTTTTAAGGAAAGAAAATGCCTTGATGAAAAGAGCAAAGTAGCATTTACATATCTCATAAGAACTGTTACATAAAATAGTTTATACTTATTTTATGGCCCTTTGTAGTTTATCAAACTCTTTTTCACCATTTCTATATTCAATGCTCATAACCACCCTTGAAGGGTGTCATAAGAATAAAGGGTTTTGTATGCTAAATTGCTGCATGGACCATAATACACCCTTGTAGATGTGATATGAAAAAAGTATTTTTTCTTCATTTTTCAAATAAAGAATAAGCAGCTTGGGAACCTTCATTAGTTCCAAGTAGGATAAGTCGAGGGGCCTGTCCTGGTGTCGTGTGAGGTTCCCGAGGACAATGGAGGGCGCCCTGGCTCTGGAGGCAGAGGGCTCAGCTTGCTGTAAGACCAACTTGTCGACATACTAGCTCTGTGACTCCAGACCAGTTCCTTGCCCTCTCTGGAGTGCCTGATATGTGCCCAACATTTTTTTGAGACATAGGACACACGGACAAAAGAATAAAGGGGGAAAATCACTCATGTTGATATGCAAATTAAAAGAAATAGCATGTAAAATTTCTGATATTGAAATCAGCACAGAAAAGCAATTTCCTAAATAATAGTTTCCTTCTCCTTCTTTTTCTCTCTGTTTAACATGGTGCAATTTTGAAATTACAATAATTTTTCATTAAGGTAACCTTGGTTTACAGCACAGTATATGTTTCAGAAATATAGGGTCCCACCTCTTCAGTGTATGTCACCACCCCACACCCAGCACCCAAGCCCCCACCGTCCTCCACCATGGTCCCCTGGGCACCCCCCAGCTTTGCTCTCTGCCTTCTCTCCAGCTGTGGCAGCCTCAGTTTTACAGTCAGATTTCTAGAGTTTGTTTTGGTTTGGTTTTGTCTGACTCTTTATTTTGTTTCTTCATATTCCACACATGAAGGAACCATCCAGTATTTATCTTTCTCCTCTGGCTTATTTTGCTTACCATAATTCCCTCCCCTTCCATCCATATTGTTGCAAATGACAAGAGTTCATCTTTTTTAATAGCTGTATAGTATTACATTGTATATATACATTGTCTGCTTTTCATTATATTCCCATTGCCCTGATTCTCCACTTTTGTAAAGCCCTATTTTAATCAAGAAATGAAAGTATAAGCATATTATTTAGAAAGCTGAAGACATACTGACCAGAAGAATTAAAAGCACAGATTATGAGAAGTATGCCTCAGAAGTAGCCTGGGCTGGGGATGAGCTGGGACCCTGAGGTGGTCACAGCAATGTGCTGATTTTCACTGTGGCCCTTCTGTGCTCTGGTTATTTTCTCCACATGTAGAGTTTTAAATAATTTTTAAATAACATTTATTTTCCCTTTTTATCATATATTTTGTATATACACTGCCTCATATATTTAGATTCAGTTAAGCTGTAAACACAAACACATACTTTATGTGTATGCTTTAGGAAATGTGAAATAAATATTTTGGGGTTAAAAAAAACTTGATTTTCACCCCATGATGGAAGAGAGCAAAGATCTCAGAAGGGACCCACCCTCTTTGTCTCTTCCCTTACTCAGACCAAAAGCTGTCAGTGAGAGTGCCGAGATGCCCACCAACCAAGCAAAGCAGGGAGAAAATTGCTTCTCTGAGAGACTCCCCACAGCAAAGTCCTCGTCCTCGTCCTACTTCCATCTACCTTGAGATAATGCCCACTCGATCGGCAGAACTTATTCCCAGATTATGATGATCTCATTTGATGTATCTTGATTTTCCTAAGTGCAACTTTATACCACAATGGCGTAATCCTTCCAGAACAAGAAATGAACTCATCTCCACTTGCAAATTCCTCTGAGTCCTTGCTTTTTCTGAGAGGGAAGATGTCTGAGGTTACTTGGTCATAAGCCAGGCGGAACAGCCAGACACTCCTGGGAGTGAGAGCAGAAACAGGACAGCATAGTAGAAAGGCTCATTAGAGGATCAAAACATTATTTTACCATGAATCTAACCTTAACCTGAGCCTCCATTTCCTCCTCTTTAAAATGGACATAATTCTTACCACATGCAATCGGTTAGGGGCCAGGCATAGTATAAAAGTCCTGACATAGAAGAGCTAAAACCATGGTAGATTTTATTTTTATGTGATTGGAGTGGGGGTTTGGAGCATAGTTTTGTGGGATGTAGTGGATATGTACTGTTGTTTCATAAACATTCAAAAGTATAATTTAACCAACTCGTATTCACTGGGAGCAACACGCTGTGACTTTTTATTAGGAGATGAATGCACCCTCGTTTCGTGTGGAGAGAGATGCAGATGGGAGGATGCTTCTCCATTATTACTCTGATAGAAGTGGTCTGTGCCACATTGTACCAGGTAAGGGGGTGTTTCCACCAGTATCAGATGTGGGGTCTCTAGAATGAGCAGGGATTCCCCATAAATTCTCCAAGAAGGCATGTAGCTGGAGGTAAGATGTTCAGCTTCATCTTCTGTGAAATTAGACTCTTTTCCATTTAGACCATTAACTTCCAAAGTCTTTGAACCTTAAGAATAGGCTTCCAAAGTGCCAAAAGAAGTCGTTTTCCTTTTTATTTCAACAGTTTAAATTATGCAGGATTTTACATAGTTGTGATAATTCTGCATGTATTATTTTGTGCCAAAGATTTGTATTCAACATTTTTTAAAAAAGCACCGTCCACATTTTTATAGAGTCCTTAAAACTTCCGCCTTCAACCCCTGAATAGTGTTACATATTCCAGTTAACGAGTCCTTTGCAGTTGGACATTTAGTTAACACCGCTCCTTCGCATCTGAGCAGTGCTGTGATGAGCATATTCATACCGATATGCTTTTCCTGTGCTTTATACTGTAACTTGGGTAGATTTCTAGAGGAACTCTTTTTAAAACATGACCCTTGATGCTTTCACAACTGAGTTTTGCTTATAATATCTCTAGAGTTCATTTAATGAAATAAACTTCCTGAAGTAAGCAGATTAATAGATGCTTTACTAGAAATAAGAGTGGCAGGGATGTATTTAGTATCCAGTTACGTATTGTGTAAATCTCTGTTGTAATGTTATTTTTTTCATTTTCTTTATCTGTCATATGCCGCCCATTTTGCTGCAGGGCCTGGGCTTGGTGAACCCGGGACTATTTGTCAGCCACGTATAATTTAAGTTGCTGACACAACCGTCCTCTGCCATCCCTTACACTAAGCATCCCTCTGCTGCAGGTATCCTTGAGGCTGTGGCCAAAGATTTCTTTGACATTGATGTGACTATGGATATCCTTGACATGAACAAGGAGGAGGAGAGGACAGGCAAAAAGGAGCATGTCGTGTTTCTAGTGGTGGAGAAACCTCTCAAGCAGATGAGAAAGGCAAAGCCACAGAGGTTACAGGATGGGGAGGACCTCCAGCGAGACCAAGAGGTACTGGGTTGGCTGTATCTTCAGAAAGCAGAGTTCCTCCTGGTGGAGCTACCTGTCTTAGACAATGCAAAGAATAGCATCGCTTGACCTTCTAGTAATGAACTCAAAACAGGGCTTCTCAGTCTCAGCACTATTGCTATTTTGGGCCAGGTGATTCTCTGTTGTGATGGGCTGTCCTGAGCATTGTATGTTCAGCTGCATAAATCTACCCACCAGATGCAGGTAGCACCCTTCCTCACCCCCTCAGTTGTGGCCACCTCCTGCCCCAGTTGTGGCAGTCAAAATGTCTCTAGGCACTGCAAAGTGTCCCCAGGGTGGAAGTGAGAACAAGATCACTCCTGGTTGAGAACCAGTGGGTTAAGGCAACCTGGATAATATGAGGCTTTGAGGGATGTACCTTAGCCTGGAACACTTTCACTTATAGCAGTGCCAATAAAAAGGGCTTGAATTTGGCCTATTTTGGAATCCTAAAATAAATTGACCTTTCATGGTCCTGATGCCCACTTCTGCCTCTGAGACCTGTTAGGAATCTGGAGTCAACACATGATCCTGTGGCTGGCTGTCCTGTTACATCTCGTAGAGTGACCTGTCTGTGCAGGTACCTCACAGGTTAGCGGCACAGCTCTTTGGTTCACAGGGCTTGCACAAATATCCAGGTAAGGCTGTGACTCCTCTGATATCAATGTTTATACCTTAGAATATTCAAGCCTACCTCAGAGTCTGCTCACTGTTCACAACTACTTCGGGAAGATATGTAGATATCTGATTTTCCTCCCAGTCCTCTCTTGATATTTTGTGTAAAGTTCTTGCGGCCTCTGGTAGAGGAATGTCATGAGGAGCCCTTAGGTGAAAGTCTTGGGACATCCAAAGTCTCACCAGGATTGACCTGTAAGCTCTCATCATTCCTCTGGCCCCAGTCATGGCAAACAGGCTTGTTCATTTCAGCCACATGATCAAGTCAATCGCATGACCAGACACAAGGCCTGTCACATGACCAGACAGGGCTACTTCTCTTCCTGCCATCTACAGGCCCTGGACGCAGCTTTCCTGAGAATGAAGGAGAAATATTTGAGTGTCTCTGTTTGTCCTGTGAAGAAACCCCACTGGGAAATTGTGAGAAGTATAGTCATGTTTGGGAAAGGTGAGTGGAAGTTCCCCTTGACCTAAGTTCTCAGAGCAGTTTGCTTGGGCCAGCTATGGCAAAGTCCTCTCTGACTATGATGTCACTGATTTCTGCAGAGCATGGATTTGGCAGGCATGGCTTTTCACTTTAAAGTGTCACACTTTACCTTGCCTTCCTTTGGCCCATTTAAGAGTGCTGTAACCAGGGAAAGCCACTGAAGAGTGGATTAGAAGCAGTCCCTATTGGTGGTTGTGTTGAAAACAAGGAGAACAATGGATTTTCCACAGCTTCTGTTCTGGATTCAGGTCTTCTAGACTGGCCTGCAAATCTGTGGATTTTACCCTCTGTGTAAAAGAACACTGAACCAAGAGTATAGAAAGAAGATATCTAGCTCTGTCCCTAAAAAGTTTCGTGACCTTGCACAAGGTCCTTCAACTTCCATCTGAAAAATGAAGGCGCAGGCACTGCTGTTAACTGTCCTTGTGGCTCCCAGCCGGTCTGGCAATCAGCACCTGGTACCTGAGTGGGTGGAAGGGGCCCTGACCTTCTACTAGAGGGCTCCTCCTCCCACCCCTCAGGTCATGATGACAAGCATCTGGCTCAAAGGGCTGCATTTTGAGTTCCTCAAGCCCTTGGCAAGCGAGTCAAACATGCAATTGATGTCCTTTGTTTAGGAGATTTTCATATCAAAAAGGCTCCATTTCGAATTTCTACCCCCTGCCAAATAGGGCTGTTGGTTAAATTTTCATGTGCCACCCAAAACTGTCAGTCTAAAAAGCTCCATGGCAAATGTCCCTGACGCTGGGCTGGGCGCACACGCTCTGCTCTGCTAGCCCATTGTCTAGCTGTCACCGGCTCAATGCGACTCTGTTTTCATGGCGAGACGTACTCAATTGGCCCAGAAACTCTTCAGTGGCGGGCAGAAACTTGGCAGGGGGCAGAAGGGCTTCTCAACCTGGTAGCAAGTTTTCTGTTTGTTATAATTTTGAAAAAGAATTGCCGTGGCCATCTGGAGACGCCGAGGGAGCCTGCAATAAAGAGCCAGGCCTGCACTTTGCCCATGAAACATTTCAGACGGGAACCCGAACTCTGCTCCGTGCCAGGTTGACGCTGCTGGCCGCTGCCAACAGTACTCTCTTTCTCTACATCCAGGGCATCTCATGAACACCTTCACGCCGATTTATCCTGAGCAGCTCTGGATTGAAGAGAAGACATTCTGCAATGCTTTTCCTTTCCATATTGTGTTTGATGAATCAGTAAGCAGTTCTTCCCTCTGTAGCTCGACTTGGGGAGGGTAGTATGCTATATAGTCAGATTTTAAGGCCGGTGGGAACTGTCAAGTTCCTGAGGATCCCCCAGAGTTTGGGCGTAGGATTTAGCCTGGCAGGAGCTTGGACTTCCTTTCCATTGAGACATCCCCCAGATACCAAAATGCAGGATCTTCTTCATAGACATGGAAGAAGGCAGCACCAAGGGGCTCAAATTAGTGGTGCCTGAGCCATTTTGCCAGTAGAGAAAAAGGAGTGACTTTAAATCATTACATCAAGAGACAAAAGAACACTCTCAGTACCCATGGGGGGAGGGTTCTACACATGCCTCCCCCTATCCTTGTGGTCCCCATGGATGCCTTTCTCACCACGCTCTACTTTCTGCCCCTTGAAGGTAGGGCAGAGGTCTGTGTCAGCTCATGCTACTCTTCTGTGGGCATTGTGACAGTGACCACTCCAACCCGGTCTTTACTGATTTTCTGGATAAGATATGTGTTAACTGACTTGCTAATAAACTCATTTAAAGCATCATTAAGCAAAATAAATTTGGTCCAAAATGTCAGTTAAAATACCTTCAGTTACTGGAATTTTCTCTGATATTTATTTGAAGGCACAGACATGATTTCCACCTACCTGTCAACTACTGGATACAGATTCAATGAAATTTACTCATTTGAGGTCCTAGCGCTGCTTGCAAACAATTCATCTAATCAAGGAAATCAAACACTCCTATAAAAAACAAGTGGAGAATAATGCAGACTTTTCTCCAGAGCTACAATGATATTATTCCTGCTTCTACTAATATTTTAAACACTGATTACTTAAAAACTCCTTTCATTTTTGATTAGGTTGATTTTTTGAGTCTGCCAGAGTGCCCATGGTTAGTGAATTTAATTATTAGTGAGTAGCCTGGACTGACATTGGACACTTTACATAAAGAATATTCATTTTTTCTTCTTCCTTCTGTGTGTTCCCTGGAGATACTGTGAAAGGTATCTTCCCATCCCTTCATGATGGACTGGATTACAGAATTTGCCTGGGGAGGGGGGTAGGGAGCGGAGAGAGAGAGAGAGAAAGCGAGCTGTTTCACAGAACCTGTTTCACAGCTTTAATCTCTGTTTCTTGCTAGTTGGAGATATGCTTTTGAGCATGTCCAAACTATTCTTCTCTTACAGAGATTTGCTGCAGATTGATTTTTTTTTTAATTGATTACTTCCATGGTGTTTATCCCACCACTTTCCTCCTAGTGATTCACAAATCCTGGCCAGAATGATGTTTGGAGGGAAGTTTATCATGGAGGTTGCTTTCTGTCCCCCATCTTACATCTATGCTCTGTGACTAGCTTAGGGTCAAGCAAGCTGGAGTGAATATTCAGAAGTATGTTCCAGGACTCCAAACCCAGAAGATTCGATTAGATGAGTATTTCTCCATCATTCATCCCCAAGTTACCTTCAATATTTTCAGCATCTGCAAATTTATCAACAGTCAGTTTGTCCTGAAGGCACGAAGAGAAATGATGCCTGAGGTGTGGAGGAGTCAGCCCACACTCAAACTCCGAGGTAGTAACTCACTCCATCCTCAGTTTGGGGGAATGGTCAGGAAGGGAAGGGGCAAACTCTTTCAATTTCCTCAAACTAGTTGGGTTAAAAAGTGAGACAAAGCCTACACTGAGAACAGTTGTTTTCTTCTGACATTTCAACTTGACTTGATCTATAAACAATGCATTTTATTTCTTCAACCATATTGGGTCTAAACATAAATTTATGGACTCTAATTATATTTTTATAAAATTCTGGTGTCTGTAACCAAAAGGTCCAGGATGCATGTGGTGCTATTAGTATTAATTTCACATCTGTCCTTTATATAGCAGTCTGATTATCCGCCCTCCTGGTAACAGAGCACTCATTTTAGTGGGTTTTTATTTTCAGTTGTGATAACATTTCTATAACATAAAATTTACCATTTTTAGTGCATAATTCCATGGTATTAAATACATTAATGTTTATTATACAACCATCAACCATTACTATAGTCCTGCTCCAGAACTTTTTACATCTTACAAAGCTGAAACACTGTACACTTTATTTTTTTTTTTTTTTTTTTTTTAATAGAGGCATGTTTTATTTATTTATTTGTTTGTTTGTTTATACAAGCACTGGGTACAGTCAGAAGCACGGGAGGGTGAGAGAATTCACCAGAGCCAGAGCAGGGAGCAGAGCAGGCAGAGGGACCGAAGTACACTGCTGAGGGGAGCAGCGGGCGGCAGGAGAGGTCTGCGCGCCATGTGGGACCCTCCTCCGGTGGCCGGGGAGCAGCCGGGGATCGAACCAGCGCCGCAGAGGCCGCGGGCAGCTTCACAACCCAGCGCGCAACCGCTGCGCCACTGGGGAGGCCCAACACTGTACACTTTAACACAGTCTTCACCCCCTACTCCAGTGGTCATAGCCATTTTGCTTTCTGTCTTTATAAATTTGACTACTTAGGTAACTTTTATTAGTGGAATCATACAATATTTGCCCTTTTTGACTCTTATTTCTCTGCAAATTTCATCCATGTTCTAGTTTATGTCAGAATTTCTTTGTTTCTTAAGGCTGAATCATTATTATTATTATTAGTTTAATTATAGTGTGTGTATATATGGATCACGTGTTTCTTATCCACCCACCTGTTGATGGGCACTTGATTGCTTATACTTTTTGACTTTTGTGAATAATACTACTATGACTATCTTTTTATACCCCTAGTTTTGATCCCTTTTGGTATATATTCAAAAATATTTAACAGACTTGCCGGATTATATAATTCTATTTTTAAGTCTATTGAGAAACCACTGTACTGCTTCCCATGGCTGCTGCACCATTTTATATTCCATCAGTAATGCCAAATATTCTGATTCTTCTATATCCTTATGAATACTTGTTATCCTCTACTGTTATTAGCATTCGTTCTTAAAGAGAAATATGAATACTTGTTATCCTCTACTGTTATTAGCATTTGTTCTTAAAGAGAAATATCCTAGTGGGTCAGAAATAATATCTCACGGTGGTTTTGACTTGCATGTTTCTAATTACTAGTGATGGTGCTTATTGGCTATTTGTATATATATATTTGAGAAATAGCTATTCAAGTCCTTTGCCCACTGTTTCTTTGTTGTTGAGTGAAGGAGTTCCTCATATATATCAGATACAGAATTGCTTTTCACTCTGTCGGCTGTGTTCTTTGGTGCACAGATATTTTCTATTTTTTATGTAGTCTCTTTGTTTTGCCTTCTGTTGCCTAATCCCGGTCAAGAAATCATTTCCAAGTAAAGTGTCATGGAGCCTTTTTTAATGTTTTCTTCTAAGAGTCTTATAGCTTTCACTCTTAGAGTTATTTGAGTTTATTTTTTGCATATTTTGAAGCATCTTTCGACTAGATTGACTATTAGATATCCCAGGCAAAAGCACAGGCTGAGTTGTGGAGCTCTTTGAGAGGAAAACAAAATGTTCACAGAATCCCAAGTGAGTGGTAGAGTGGAGTGTTGGGAGCGAAGACTGCCAATATGAGGCCTTAAATGCTATCATGCACTTGGATATATTTTTAAATGCCCACCATGATCATAGTTGTCGTTGAGAATGATCAGTCTAGAGGTGTGTGAAGGATGGGCAGAGTGTAGTGAAAAGGAAGTCTGGGAGACCTGATGGAGGTTGCCACTGGGGAGCAGATGAGAGGATTTGAAGGGTAGGGGTAGTGATCAGGTAGGAGACTCACAAGGTAATTAAGGCAGAAATTGGTGACTGGGTGTAGGGGTTGAAAAAGAGAATAATATTTAGGATAATTAATAGTTTTCTTGCTTGTTGATGAGGTTTGATTCACTGAAAAAATGCATGATGTAAATTCCTTGAGTGCAGGAACTTTTGTCAGTTTGAGTCATTTCTGTATCCTTTTTTTTTTTTTAATTTAAATTTTATTTTTATATTCCCCATACAATTACAACCCCCTTATTTTTACCCTAAGCCCTCCTTTCCCCGCCCCCCACCCTCCATAGAGAGTCTCTTGTTCATAGTTATTTGTTGATTTTGATATTTTCTTTCTTATAGTTATTCTTTTTCCTGGTCCCTTATTTAAGTTTTCTAGATTCCTGCTATGAGTGAGACCATCCGGTATTTTTCTTTTTCTTTCTGGCTTATTTCGCTGAGCATGATCCCTTCCAGCTCCATCCATGTTGCTGCAAATTGCATGTGTTTATCTTTTCATTTCTGTATCCTTAATGCCTAAAACAGTGTGCCTGACACATAGTAGGGATCAAGTATGTATGTGATAAAAGAGTTAGCAAAGAAATGGAAGATTTTCAGAGGGGACTGAAGGTGAGTTCAGTTGCAGACATCAGTGTAACAAATAATTGGTAATTTAAAAATATCAACATTGATAGGAATGTAAATTGTCACTTAGAAGGCAATTTGTCAATATGTATCAAAAACTTTGAAAATGAGTATATCCTTTGCTAAAGTAATTCTTGTCTAAAAATATATCCTTTAACAAAATAACCTTGATTATATACATGACATCTCAAGTTTGTCAAATTCAGCATTGCTTAAGTAATGATAAAATAGACATGATCAATTCTGGTTTCTTGTTTAAATAAAATAGAGTATAATCAAAGCAACGAGGGGAAAAGTGATGCAATTTCTATATTAATGCTATGGGAAAATATCCATTGTGTATTTTAAGTGAAAATTTCAGACGACAAAAGGGAGACACCAGATAACCACATTTGGGGATAATTATCAGTGCAGTATAATTTTGGGTGATTTTTATTATTTATTCCACTTTTTAAATTTTCTGCAACGAATGTGTACTGCTTTTATAATAGGCTAATAAGCATACCTATTTTTAAGATGTGCACCTTGAGTTCAAGAAGCAAGTTTTCTCTGGAAATTCAATTTCATTGGCAGCATGGTAGGATGCAATTGTGAGATGCAAAAGAGAAGAATACAAGACACCATATTTAAGAAAGAAGCAAAAAATAAACCACCAAACCTAAAGAAAAAAATGAAAGAAGTAGGGAGGATCTCAGAGAGAAAGCAGTGTCAGGGGAGTCCCCAAAAGTGAAGTTTCAGGGAGGAAGGTTTGCTTAGCACCAACAGCAGAAGGTCTGAGCAAGGAAAACACTGATGGACTGGTGCTGGAGTAGGTAGCTTCAAGGTGGTGGATGGCAGCCCCCTCAAAGGAAGAAAAGCAGCCATGGAAAGAGCTGGTGTGGAAAAAGGGAGAGATGAGTGAGTGTAGACAGCAAGTATAGGTAACTTCCATGCAATTTAGCTTAAAGGGAAGAAATGAGACGCAGAGGGTAGAAAGCATGGTGTGCGGGGCAGGGGTGAGGGGGTGATTTGGCAAACTAGCCTCACCTGCCTGTGATATGCTATTTTGTGCTCTTTCTCTCTGCGCTGGGAAGGCCAGATGATCTGGATGGAGTCCATGCGGTGCATGATATACATGTGCTCCCCAAAGCTCCGCAGCCTGCAAGAGCTGGAGGAACGGAGGATGCATCTTTCTGATATCGCCCCCCATGATACCACGCGGGATCTCATCCTCTTAAACCAGCAGCGGTTGGCTGAGATCGAGCTGTCCAACCAGCTCGAGCGGAAGAAGGAGGAGCTGCGTATCCTCTCCAAGCACTTAGCCATAGAAAAGAAGAAAACAGAGACCTTGCTTTATGCCATGCTGCCTGAACACGTGGCCAACCAGTTAAAGGAGGGCAAAAAGGTCGCTGCAGGTAAGGCAGTCCCTGCCCCTTGCGGTGTCTGCGCAAGAAACAGCGAGCCTGCATGGATTGAGGCACAGACTCTGAAACCAGATAGACCCAAGTTTGAATTTTGGCTCCATTATTTGTTAGCAACATGATTTTTGGTTAATTACTTAAGTTGCATATCCTCAGTTTTTTTTCTCTCTGCGTTGAGAATAGTAAAAATATATAGGAGTGAAATATGGGTTAAATTAAAATGCCTGTCTACACACACGCGTGCTATGTTAACTATAAGGACATGTGTTATATTCTCTAAGGATTTAAAGCTGTGTCCTAAGATTGGCTTCTTTGCTCAGGGACCATGAATAGAGTTCTTCACTATAAATCGAAGAGTTACATTCCCACTTTAATGAAATCATGGAGTGCCTCTAAGGACCGTCAGGGAGGGCCAGCTCTTTCTGGAGGGAAGGATGCCATGTTCACTCCTCACTCACCTTCCATTTATCACAGGCATGTGTTCACTTACCAGACTGCGTGGTGAACTTACTCCTGCCAGAGTGCTGTCCTGGGCCGTGGGGACCCAAAGCCAATCGCAATCGTGTGGCCACAGAATGAATTAATAGGGAGGAAGGGGCTGGAAAGCACTTGAATCCAGAATTCACAGAATTATTACTCTATCTTCTTGGCTATCACTGACACCTGGTTTATGTTGCAGGAGAATTTAAAACCTGCACAATCCTTTTCAGTGACGTGGTGACATTTACTAACATCTGTGCTGCCTGCGAACCTATCCAGATAGTGGATATGCTAAATTCTATGTATTCCAAGTTTGACAGATTAACCAGTGTCCATGATGTCTACAAAGTAAGTGTCTGTGTATCTGGTGCATGTCTGTTTCAGTGTGCTCAGGCAGGCAGTTGCTTGCCATGGGGCTTTCTTGCCTCTCTCTTCACTGTGTGTGAATTGATATGGGTAGGATTGGGGTATGGAGGAAGAGCTAAAAGGGAATTGGAAGTATTTTAGCAATTATTTTATAATACCCAGTGCTAAGATGTCTTTGAGAAGCAGACACTGTTTACCCAGAGAATAATTCTCCTACTCCTTAAATTTCTCAGTCTAATCTAGGAAATATATATCTAATATACAGCATCATATGACTATGCCAGGGAGCTTCATCTTCTCTGGGATTTATTTCCTCCAAAAGCACAAAGACCTTTGGCCCT
Source organism: Talpa occidentalis (assembly GCF_014898055.3). Classification (NCBI taxonomy): domain Eukaryota; kingdom Metazoa; phylum Chordata; class Mammalia; order Eulipotyphla; family Talpidae; genus Talpa; species Talpa occidentalis. The sequence goes on from NW_023604861.1 coordinate 58,404,515, forward strand.
CTTATAGTTGGTCCTTGAGACCTTGAGACTTTTTTCTTGTTGTCTTCTCCCTCATGCTTCATACACCACTAACAAATAATCATCAGCTTTAATATGGTTCTTCTGTCAATAGGTGGAAAATTAAAAATATATTTAGGGTGATATATTTAGTAAGTTAGTATTCAAAATCCCCCCCTGAATACCTTTTTTTCTTCCCTCCCAGGTGGAAACAATAGGAGACGCTTATATGGTGGTAGGGGGCGTCCCAGTGCCCATTGGAAGTCATGCTCAAAGAGTGGCTAACTTTGCCTTGGGGATGAGACTTTCTGCAAAAGAAGTGATGAATCCTGTTACTGGAGAACCCATCCAGGTAGACATCAATGGCACACTTGGCTTAATACCAATCATCTCACACAAATAAGTAAAATTCTTTTTATCAGTCCCTCAGGTGATTGCTGTTATATTAATATTGCTGTTATAATAATTTTAATAGCAATGGGTAATTTGCAATTTTCTTTCTCTTCTCTTACATATGTTGCTAAGTAATAGAGATATTAGTCAAGATAACATTGTCCCAACTTCTCTCAAGTTTCAGAAGAGGCTTTGGAGTTGGGAACTTTCTGTGAATGCTTCCTTTGTCCAGAGTGTGGGACAGGGTTGAGTGTGTCTCTTCAGTTAGTTTGTGGGACTCAATCCACCTTGGAAGTCAGCTCATTTATAATTCCTGTTTTCTTGTTCAGTCATTTCAACAAGTGGTTCGGGCTTACTAAATAGCTAACTTTTCATCGCTTAAGGAAATTGTATATCCAACATGCCGTCTGACAGGTTCAGAACTCAGGCTGAGGTGTGAAAATGCTGCCAGCCAGCAGGCTAGACACCATGGTGCCATAAGATATTCAGCATAGCATTCCTTCCAGCATGGCTATTAGTGGGACATCTGCTCGCCTTTCTCACAGGAAGCTGCTCTTCCAAGTACAGAAGTTTGTTCACACTATAAAAGTCAGACAATTTTGGAGATTGAGAGTAGGTGTCTTCGTTTGTCTGCTCAGCAGATCCTAGCCTCCCAAGATGGCAGCGTCTCTGCCTCTTAAAATCAAGAAGCCTGCCCTGCTCCTGTCAGTCACATACTCGAAATAAACTAAAAAAACAACTAAAAATAAATAAAGTCAATTGTAAGATGGAATGTGGTTTTCCAAATTATAACCCTTATGCAGGAGATTCTGAAAATGGCTATGCTCCCCTCATCCTCACCACCACAGTTAGAGCTGAGGTCCTGGCTATTATGTCCTCTGTAGTCTTCGTAGCAAAAGCTAACTACGTAATCGTAAGAACGGCATATCTACAATACTTGGTTTGTTGTACACAGATATGAATAAAACCCTAACTAGGTAATAAAAAATCACGGTAGGAGGCAATGGAGGAACAGAGGTAGGGTTAGGCAAGAGAAAAGTGTATTAGTTCAATGACTATAATATAAGCCACTGCAAAAAAAAATTGAAAATTATATTGTGTGTAAATAAAAAGTATGTGTGTACATGTGAGAATACGGAAGAGACATAGCAACATAGAGGGAAAAAATTCTATACCGACAAGAAAGAAATTAAACGATGAATTCCTGGGAACTCTTATGGTGGACTTACCAAGAAGAAAACAGGAAAAGATACTTTCAAGTCTAAGAATAGCGATGTATTTAGCAGCATCATACATCTACCAGAAACAGTATACTGTGTAGATTTATTTAAGGAAGTAGGGAAAATGACTGAAAACATTTTCATTCTTAAGAGAATTATGCTGCCCTGTCTACAGTTTTAAAATTAGTACTCTTTGAGATTCTTGATTATTTCATTTATATACTCCTTGGTATACATACACTGTGATATTATTATGCATGAGACAGTCTCACTAACTGCTTTCAAGGATTAAGAGAAATATGTTACAGGCTCCTTTTCCTAGAGGAATTTATAGTGTTATTTCAGGGAGAAGAAGATCCAGCATGAAAAGACAACTAAATCTCTCTAGGATATAGAAGTTGCAAGAGAATGCTGTTCCCACACTAGTGGTTTTTTTTTAAACCCACCGGAGAGCAAAGAAATATAGATGAAATGAATTTTAAAAAGTGACAAGATTTTTCAAGGAGCATACCCATAATTATATTCATCCCAAGTAGAGAAATAATCCATCGAGGTGAGGGTAAGAATAGAACAGTCTAAATTTTAGTGAACTTTTATTTTTTTTATATAATTTATTTATCTGTATATATTTTACATCATTGTTCATTTTTGTACAATGTTTGCTTTCTCCTTTCTAGTGTAGTCCCTATAGAATTCCCACCACCAATTCACCCGTGCACCATCACCATACTCCCTTGTGCTCTTCCCTTCTCTGTTTTGATCCCTCTCCCTCTCCCTCCACTGCAGGATGTCTCTGATTTGTAGTTGCCAGTTATTTTTTTTTAATTTATTGTTTTATTTTCTTCTGATCCCTTATTTGGTTCCCCTATATTCCTCCTACAAGTGAAACCATCCGATACATGGATGGAGCTTGAAGGGATTATGCTCAGTGAAATAAGTCAGAAGGAAAAAGAAAAAAATTAGTGAACTTTTAATGGCCACATGGGGGCTGCAATGACAGGATCCTATAGATCCTGTCTTTGAGAAATCCTAACCACAGATCTGTACTCATTTAGCAACTCCTTCCACAGTACTTCACGAAGTTCGTGGATTATTCAAAGTCTAGAGGTAAGGGAGGAAAGCTGAGAGAGCTCCCCATTCTCTGAAGTATGTAGAACCTTTCAAAAATGCAAAGCACTGCCTTTAGGAGGCTCCCTCTGAGGCAGGTTTGGTCTTCACCAAGTGTACCGTGATAACCATTGAAGTCTTGAGGCAGAGAAGAATGGTAGAGAAAAATCTCCTAAGGTACAGAGAGCCAAGGTGGGGCTGAAGATATGGGAAATGCCCCCAAATATCACTATTAGGCTATAAAGCAGATATCTCCCATTAGTCAAAAAATTAGTGACTTGACTGAAATCAGGAGGCTCTCTTCCTTACCAGCCTTACTGGTAAGGAAGTCCTCATTCCACCTTCATGATATCTGGAACTAGTGCTGCTTAGATGCTAACACTGCCACTGAGAGACCCAGATCCAAATCAAACACAGATTAAATCCACCCAGTCTCCACCCCAGCCATTTGCCAGGAGTGGTATAAATTTTTCTGAGGAGGAAATATCATCTACTTCAGTCTCTATCATACTTTCGCACACAATATGGGACATATTTTTGAGTAATTTAAAATGTGAGGTGCAGGAAGAAACAAGAAAAATGGCAGTGTGGTGGATAGTCACAGGAGGAATAGGCCCAGGGACGGCCTGGGTGTGGGTTATCAGACAGAGTCTTAAATCTGACTATGATAAAGTTTCAAATAGAAAAGGGGAACAACAGTTCTGAAGAGGTAGGAATTTATCTAGCCATTCATCCATTCATGGATCCATCCATCCATCCAATGGAAATGAAAATGATAACAGAAATAAAATGTCATTTCATGAGCTTAACAGAGACTAGACACAGGAGAGGAAATGATTAGGGATTCTGAAGACAGAGCAATAGAAATTGAATAGAAAAGAAATGAAATATAAAGAAGAAAACAGTGCATCCTAGGGGTGTAGTCTATATCAAATAGACTACTGTATCTAGAACTAGAGTCCTAAAAGAATAGTGTTAGAATGGGTCAGAAGAAATATTTGAAGGGGTGATTGTTGAAATTTTTTTAATATTGATCAAGGATATCCATCCCTATATCTATGAGAGCTTCATAAACCCATACAAAATAGATACAAAACAAACATTTCTCTTTAGGTACACCCAAAACCCTAGTCAAACATGCAAGAAAAAGAAATATAAAGCATAAATTGAAAAGGAAGCAGTTAAGTGATCACTATTCATAGACCAAATAATGACACACCTAAAAATCCTTATACAAACTATCTATCTAAAAAGTGGGCTTACCACCTCACAGTATACAGGACAATACCCAAAAATTTGTTGAATTTCCATATACTAAGGACCAAAAAATTGGAAAATGGAATAAAAACAGATTATTTAAATCTTGGAAAATAACAAAATTGGAGAACTTTCATTATCTAATTTCAAGTCATTCTAAGGTCACAGTAGTAAAAACAACAGAAATGGCAGAAGGAAAGAAAAAATAGATCACTAAATCAGTATAGAATGTCCAGAAATAAAAGATACATTTAAGGCCAACTGATTTTTGACCATATCCACTTATAAAGAAATGGTTTTGTTCCAATTGACTATCCATACGAAAAGAAAAATGTATCCCAATCCTACTTCATTCCCTATATAAAAATTAATTTGATATGAATCACGTGCCTCAACATAAATGCTGCAACCATGAAACTCCTTGAAAGGAAATGTAGCAGAATAGCTTTGCTTCATGGTTTTGAGATAGGCAAATATTTTAGGACACAAAAAGCAGTAACCATAAAAGAAAGAAAAAAGATCTAAACGTCATTGTTTTGGATCAAATTGTGTTCCCCCATTAAGTTTGTTTTGTCTTGTTTTGTTTTGTTTTTTTGTGGGACCCTTGCCGGCGACCAGGGAATGAACAGCCTCGCAGCCCAGCACTCAACCGCTGCGCCACCAGGGGAGGCCCCCCATTAAGTTTGTATGTTGAGGAGTGTGCAAGATTGAGGGGTATGCAAGCTAAGGAAAGAGGAAGCCTTGGAAAACCAAAGCCCCCAACCCCTTGATTTTGTACTTCCAGGCTTCAAAACTGTGAGAAAGTAAATTTCTGTTGTTTAAGTCACTGACTTTGTGGTATTTTGTTAGGATACCCTCAGCAAACTAATGCAGTCATCAAAATCAAAAATTCCCACATTCCAAAGAAAAGACTATACCAACCCACAGAATAGGAAAAATATTTATGATATGTATATATCACACAGCCAAGTGTATATATGCTCTCATATATTGACAATGAAAGTTTAAAAAAAACCAGCTTTTAAAATGAACAAAAAAACTTAAACAGACTTTTCACAACAGATCTGTGAGCGGACAGTACAGGCATGGAACACCCTCACATCATTAGTCGTCACGTTACTACACTTGATCTTAGCCAAAAGGCCGAGAAGCAATAGCCGTCACGTTACAACCATGAGCAACCATTTCACACCTACCAAATGCAGTGAACACGTGGAGCAAATCAAAGTGTCACGTTGCTGATAGACTCTAAAATAGTACAAAGACTTTGGAGAATTATTGGGCAAGGGATTTTTTACTTTTATCTTTTTGATGTTAAGTATACATCTACCTTGTAATCCATGAATTCCAATTCTGGGTATTTACTTGAAAAAAATGAAAATATATGTTCACAAAAATAAATGTAAAAATGTTCCTAACAGCTCTAAAGTGGAATCGACCTACATGTTTATGAAGAAGCCTAGATAAATAGTGATATATTTTGAAATAGAATAGTATTCTGGAATAAAAGAATGAATGACTGACACGTACAACAATATGGACAAATCTCACAAACATTAATTTGGACAAATGAAGCATGATGCCAAATAGAATATACTATATACTTCCATTTACATGAAGTTCTACAGCAAGCAAATTCATCTTTGTTAGAAGAAATAAAAAGCCAGTTGCCTCTGCAGGGAGGAATAACATGTAACTGGAAGAGGGCACGAGATAATTTTGCAAGGTAATGAATTAGTTTATCTTTTAATTCATATGGCAACTATAGGGATAGATATCCACGTATACATGCTCTTGTCAAAACTCATGGAAAGGTCTGTCTCTCTTATGCATATTATATCTCAATCTAAAAGCAAGAGTGTCTGATGGTCCCTGTTAAGTGAGGTTCTCTCTGCACAGATCAGAGTGGGGATCCACACAGGACCAGTCTTAGCAGGTGTCGTGGGGGACAAGATGCCAAGGTACTGCTTGTTTGGTGACACCGTGAACACAGCATCTAGGATGGAAAGTCATGGCCTTCCTAACAAAGTGCACCTCAGCCCCACGGCCTACAGGTAGTCATTCAGTCATTCATTTATTCTGGCCTTCCTCTGTTCCTCCGTTCTTCCAGAACCAGAGTGCCTAGTAGCCATGGCATGGGGGTAGTGGAGGAAACCTGTGATTTTTCACTTATAATACATGACTTAGATTAGACATTATGTCAAATGATAAATATTGTTGAGCTTCAGCTATAAGATAGATTCTACTCTTAAGAAGTGTGTGGTCAAATGCAGGGATTGGCAGATTATAGCCAAAAGGCCAAATCCAATTTGCTGCTTGGTTTTGTAAATAAAGTTTTATTAAACATAGCCATACTCCTTTATTGACACATTATCTATGACTGCTTTCAAGCTATAACAGCAGAGCTGAGTAGTTGTTACAGCATTGCCTGTAAAGCCTAAAATATATACTGTCTGATCTTTTACAAAGGAAAGTTTGCTGACCCTTTTTGTCTAGTGGGAGAAGAAAGAAATATATTTTAAAAGCATGACAGCACAATGATAAAGTACAATGATAAAGATCTGCGCAAAACTATACTTATGGTTTCTTAACACCTTCCAAGACCCTATGATTCTATTTTAAGTTCTTTTACATATGTTAGTTCATTTACTGTTGCAACAACTCCATGAAGATGTATTATTCTTCTTTTCTACAAATGAGGGAAAAATCAGGCAAAAAAGCTTAATATCGTGCCTTAGTTCAAAAGCAACGAGGAAGGAAAAAGCCTGAATATGACGGGGGGGTAAGGTTGGGCTCAAACCACTTTTTTAACTACTTTGCTCTCACACCAAGGGAATTACAGTGTGTGTGATGGGGGCCTAGCCCTAAGCACCTGAGCCAGTGAGACAATTCTTTGTTGAAAAGGAGATTCCAGCTCAGTCTTCAACAAGGAGTTTCAGAGTGGGAATTAGCCCACGCTGGGGTACTGAGAGTGAAAAAAAAGCAGCACAGCACAGATGTCCAAAGTCCACAAAGCACCACAGCAGCTTAGCTTTATTGGAGTAAGACTCTGAGTCAGGACGAGGCGAGAGCTGCGCGTGGGCCCTGCTGCAGGACAAGGACTTGCCTGCTGGTGAGGAGGAGCCCGAGGAGTGTGACGCTGGAGGCAATGGCAGGGCCACGGTCCTGTTTAACCAAGGATGTCCGTTTTTTTTTTTTATTCTGTACAGTGCCCTGGAAAATCAAGGGTTTGAGATCATCGAGAGGGGTGAAATCGAAGTGAAAGGTAAAGGAAAAATGACCACGTACTTTCTGATCCAGAACCTGAAAGCCTCAGAGGACGAGATCATGGGCAGGCCGCCGCTGGGTCACCAGGGTAAGCTCGAGGGAGGAGTCCTGTCAATCGTGCCCAACATTTTTTTCACTAACAAATCCAGGTTTGTTTAGTGTGGTCCTTGGGTTGGCTGGGTCAGCGCGGGTGTCGCCCCCCACACCCATCTGCTGCCTCCTGTTCAGGAGATCTGAACTCCCTTCTCTTGCACCCCTGATGCTAAGCTGTTGCTTGAACTGGGCTGATGGACCCAAATAAAGGGTCCCTCATATTCGTTTTTAAGGCTCTACCCTGTCCACAAAAGGGATTGTTTTGGGTCCCATTCTCCTGATAAAGAAACTGAGAGAGAAAGAGCTAAATTAAAAACTGGAAGTGAAGACCAGGAGTGACCATCCTTTGAGTTTTTGGGCCCTGACCATGCCCACTGACATCACTCCATTCTCTTACCAGTATGCCCGCCCCCCCCCCCCCCAGAGTGCAGAGGATTGCTGGGGAGAGATAAACAAACATTTTTTTTTTTCCTTTTCTTTTCTGTTTTCAGAAATAGAAAAAGTAAAGGGGAAGGGTGCTTATGACACTCGATTGTGAGGGGAAAGCACAGCTGGAGGCCTTAGCAGCCGATAGAAGGTGTATCTAGCTCAAACCAGACACTGCTCTTGCCCATGCCCGCTGGAGGGGCTTTCCCAAACTTCCCAGCTTGGGAAACAGGATCTGGAACGTGGTATGGGTCAGAAGACTCTACCCCACTTTCACTTCTGTGCCGGACAAAACAAGAACAAAAAACAAACCACTGAGGATAGAATGAGTAAGGGTTGCTCCATTAAAGTCTCAACCTGGACCCTGAGAAAGAAGGGGAAGAAAGGGAGTGAAGAGGGGGGAGGGGATAGCCCCTCCCAGACCCGGAACATCTGTGCAGATTAGGAAAAGCATCCCTTTGGTGGGGCTCCCTGAGACACGCTTACTGCAGAGGACAGGCCCCCTTCTGCTGGTCCCCAGCCTGGTTAGCTCTGTCCTTTCAGAGGAACAGCAGGACCCCAGATGCCGAACTCAGAGAGGAGATTTCCGTCCTTTCTGGCTTCACTAGGTTTCCCAGGCTTTTGTCCCCATCACTCCAGGGGCTCATGCCGTGAGCCTCGACTGTCCTTGGGGGAAGGGGTGACTTTCTGTCCAGCCTCCCCTCCCATCTCCACCGGAGCACAGTGTCGGCTGTTCGAGCGGGAAGATGAAGGCCAGGACCTCCCAGGGATGCCCCCCTGCTGGCGGCTCTCCTCCCTAAGTGTCTAAGTGGCTTGAGAACAAGACCCCACTGACCTCTGGGTGCAGAGGAACTTTCTCCGACACAGCAAGACCAAATAAAAGAGGGGGAGAGAAACGCTACCTGCATGCCTGTGCTCTTCCCGAATTAACCTCTCCCATCAGGTCATCCCATGGGACACACTCTTCAGTGACTGGGGAGGCCTGGGAGGGAGACTGCCGTGAACTTCCAGTGACTCACCCCGCGCAGTGAGCAGTATGAGCCAGGGCTCCACCGCAGCCGCGCAGGGGGAGACGAGCCTGCCCTGCTTGCCTGCCCTCCCGTGCCTGCCCTCCTTGCCTGCCCTCCTGTGCCTGCCCTCCCGTGCGGTGGAGCTGAGAGCCACCCCCTCACCAGGTGGGAAGACAGGAGCGCAGGCCCTGGGGGGCTCTTCATCCTCTTTTCTCCTCCTTTGTTCTCAAAAGCAGGTGCATTTGCTGTTCTTCACTAGATGGCGAACACATTAAACGTATTACATGTCCAAGAGCACGCCAGCACTGACATTTAACAGTTGGAACCTCTGGTCCTTCACACTTGACACCCAAGGGGCAGCTGTGTTCATAGGCAAAAAGACAGACCCCTCCTCTCCTCATGCAGTCGGCTCACGCTTGGCCTCTCCCCTTTCCTGCCCCTCATGCTTTATTAATTAATTAATTTATTCATTCATTCATTCATTCATTCATTCATTTTTTGCAGAGGCCGGTGCTCAGGGAAGCCAAGGTAGCAAAGTCGTTGCCATCTTTAGGTACGCAGACAACCAGCAGCTGCGTCCCCCAAAGAAAGAGACAGCAGAAGGTGAGTGCAGCAGACAGGTGCATGGCACTGCTGGCTGTAAACAGGATCACTGGGCATAAGGCATGGCTCATGGGGGATAGAAAGAGCCAGAAGGGACATCATTTGTGAGTGTGGGCCCTCATCTTAGGGCTCATGAATGGTTGCCTCGCTGTCTTTTGAATACACTGTTGTTGTTGTTATTATTATTAACCTATCCACCTTCTTTCCCACTCCAAGAGTCCCCTTCAGTCTATAAGGGCCCTTTATGTCCTCCTCCCAAGGAAATTTCTAGTACCTAGAAAAACTCATTATTCCTCATGTGGCCACAAAATGAACTCGGGGCACCATGCCCTCCAAGGCAGGGGCTCCTTGCTCAGCAGTGCCCAGCTTCTCCCCTTCCCACCGGGTGGTGCCCTCGGGACACTGGTACAGTCAGTCACCCAATGTAGACTCACAACCCCCTCGCACACTTGCACACTTGTCCCTGAGGGCATTTGGGAAGGAAGGTTTCTCCCACCTCATGCCCATGCTTGAGACTCAGAAGTCCTCAGGAGCCATTCTCAGCACTGCCACAGCTGGGTTTGGGGTGCAGGGTCACAAAGGAGCATGAAGAACCAGGGCTGGGCGAATGAGTTGCTGTCGCAGCGGCAGCCACCCCCCCACCCCCCTCTGGCCTTGGGGGCCCCTCTCCCTTTGACAAACCCTCTGTTCAGTGACCCAGATAGAGCTGAATGTTCCAGGCAGTCATGTATGTGTCACAGAAGGCCGTGTTCCAGGGAGTTTTCAAAAGCTATCCCAGGACCCTGAGACAATGTCTCAAAACTAGTGTAAATCCATGTGAAGCGTTAGAACAATTTACTAATCCATATACATAAAGAGTTTGGCTTCATTATTCTTAGTATCTCCTGGCTGAGTGTCACTGAGCTACTGCTGTTGGGCACTGACCCAGCACCTGCAGAATCTGAGGATGAGGGAAACAAGAGTAGCTTGTTTGGGGGACAAGAGCAGCTTTAAACAGACTTTCTGCCATCACCGGGAGGCATTTTCCTTCCCACCCATACCCTCCCCCACGTTTCCGACAGGGTTCAAGCCCTGAACAGTCATCCCCTGCTACTACAAGCTCTCACTTTCACGGATTCAACAACATTCCTCGGGAAACTGCTGATGGTCTAGGAAGTCAGGGTCAAAGCCAGGCACCGTCCTGGGATCGCTCCATGCTAGAGTCATGGGGATGACGACCAAGGAAGTCTCCTTGCAGGTGCAGTACTTTAGCTGCATTGTACAAGAGGGGAAGGAGCCAGCCTGACAGAGAAGGGGTTTCCAGGCAGCGCTGTGCCCTGGACCTCAGGGAGAGGGGGCACTGCAGCTTGGCGGATGTGAAGGAGAGAAAGAAGGCCAGTGTATCTAGAGGGTGTGGAAGGGAATGGAGCCGTGGGTCAAAGCTGGATGTGAGCCTGGAACAACCTGGCCTTGGCTCACCTCTGCCCACACAGCGAATACGAGCAGGAGGTCTGGGGTGAAGTGGGGAGCTGTGAGGCTCTGAGGGAACATTCAAGGGGAAAAGGTCATTCAGAGTCCATCCAAAGTCCTCAAAGGTGCTCCATAAATAGCAGGGAAGGGAAAGTTGAAGAACTCCTTATGTTCCAAGAAGGTGAACAAATTCACTTTCAAAATTCTGTTATATGAGGTCCTACCAGGGAGAAACCAACAGGGCCAGGCAGGGCTGTGTGTCTTGTTTACAGGTGAGAGGCAAAAATTTACCAACTGGGCCTGGATACAGTACCTCTTCCAACTATGGCTTTGTTGTTCCAAAACCAACACCAACTGGAGAAGAATGGAGACCACCTCTGTTTGGGGTTGGGGCCTGGAAGGGTGGAGAGCATTTGTTGGGCAGCTGCTTTTATACATATTATCTCATGTGATGCAATAGTCTCTTGGCTATTCCTATAAAGAGGTAGAAACTTGAACTTCAGAAAGGTTTTATCTTTTATATGAGGTCTCACAACTAGCCAAGTGGAAGAAGTAGAACTTGATCTTCAGGCTTGTGTCCCGAGCCAGCCTGGCCCCGTGAGACCTCTTTGAGCAGCAGGCCAACATGATTTCATAGTTTCCCCAAGAGGTAGGCCACCACCCTGGACATCCTGGCCTCACAACGGCACCGGCATGTTTCCCTCAGGTCCTCTGGGCCTCATCTGAACAGATTTCTGACGACTGGGTGTGACTAGCAGGTGACACACTGTGAGTGAATGATGATCTGTGTGGTGTGAGCCAGAGGCCTAGAGAAATGAGGACACAACCGATTGGGCCTTTGGACCTCAGTCTAGGAACCCAAGTTTGACCTTCTGAATCAGAAATTGTTTTTGACAACTTGCCCAGGTAATTCAAGTTTGAATTCATCACTGACACACCTTTCTTAACTCTGATGGCCAATCACAGACATAAAATTTAGCCTTGATGAGTTTCTGTCATCTGCCCCCAAGGTCAGCTATGGTTCTAGATCGCTTGGGGTCTTCAGCTACATTGCTATGTCATTCTTACCTCTGAGGAAGGTGGAGGGTACCAAAGAGTCACTCTAGGACCCCCACTCTCATATCCACCTCAAAGCCATTCCACCTGCCCCCTATGTGGGCATCTTGGGGAATGTTCCCTTCAGAAGCCAAAGTCCACCAGGACTCTTTAGATCAGGCTGTTGTCTCCCTCAGAGACCTGCCTGTTTCCCAGTCTCCAGAAATTGAGAGGATATTCAAGGCTCACCTCATCGGGCATGTGTCCCATCTACCTCACTAGGTGGTCACTTGGTTGCCAACCTTGTGATTGCTCTTCTGGGATGTGCCTCCCTTTTGACTTGGCTCCTGATGGAGGGAGCAGGTGCTCCCCTGCCTCCTTCTCCTTTGCCCAGTGGTTCAGGAAAAATATGCCAGGACCTTGGCAGAGACCCCTCTCTGAGATGTGATGCTCACCCTCCCCCAGAACAATTTAAAGGGGGCCTCCCTGAATCTCTTCAAGACTCCTGTAAGTCAAGGGCAGGGGGCGAGAGGAAGCACTCTCTGGGATCCTGGCCTGTGGCACCCCGGATCTGGTTTGCATTTCAAAAATACACTTTTCTTGCACTCCACCGTGTGTCTGGGTGTTAGATGTGTCCATAGAGAGACTCAAAACCAGTGTATGTTGACTCAGATATTTAAGCAATCACCTTTCAGTATTGACTAAAGAATTGGCCTTTCAGCTTTCTCTGCTGGCAGGCTCTTCTGGCATCTTGTCAGATCCTGTTAATCTGTTTTTCAATTTCAACTTGCTTCAACTTGTCTCCTAACTGATTCTCCTGACAATTATAGTAATGGGTTCCAGGCTGACCTGCACACAGCACTTAGGCAAGTGGCCCAGGCTCCTTTCTGGAGGTGACCCCTCCTTATAAATCATGGTCTGAGGGTGTCCACTTGGTGGATCATGGCAGGTTAAGATAAGGACTTCTTACACCAACTCCTAGTCTTTCCTCTGGAGAATGTTAGTGGCCGAGGTCTCTCTACTGAACATGTATAGGGTTTAGCGTTGTGCCTGCGGTTTGTTGCTGAATTTCTCCACACTTGACTCACTCTTCCCAGTAGGAAGAACTTTCCCACCATCCACAGCCCTCAGTGGGTAACTCTTGGGTGGGTTTGTGGTCACTTAAGGTCCTTGCCCTCCACAAGAGTCTTGACAATACAAGCCCTTTTCCCAGGCTTGTCCAATGACTTGGGGGCCAGCTGGTTTGGAGCCAGGCTAAGGTGCAGGGGCCCCCATTCTTGGCCCTGAGGTCTTTATAAATGTGACTGTCAAACTTTCCTGACTCTTTCAACTTGGGGTTGATGAGTGGCATAGCTGTGTTGGAACTGGGCCTTTCTAGAAGTTGAGCTGTTAACCCAACATTATTCTATAGAAGGAGGTCTCAGAAGGTGTGAATGAATCTTTACAAATGAGGAACTTGCTAGCAGAGGAACATGTGACTTTCTGTGTTAGGCATCTAGAGACACTTGTCACACTTGGTCAGGATGCAGAATGAGACCTGGTCGGTGTGGGAAGGCAGCAGGTGACAGGGCAGCAGTCATCTGTGACTGACAATGCAGATGTCCAGGGCTCACCCCAGTGCTAACTTAGTAGGTCCAGAGGCAGCCTTCAGCTCTGGCCTGTCACCCATCTTCACTGGCCCCCTGAAGAGTGGCACATCTAGGGAAGCACCGTCATGGTGGAAAGAGCATTTGGTTGATATTATTAATAGGTTTCCCAGGCCTGCAGGCAGGCAATAAGCATCAGTGTCACTGGGCAAACCCCTTTCACTTCATTTTTCCCTGTTCCAAAGCAGGGGTAATAGGATACCTGTTTTACAGGGTGGCTTTGAGGAATATGAAAGATACTAACTACCCTCTGAAAACTGTGAAGAAACTGTGAAGTGCTGAAGACGGGTCAGGTTTTCCAAATAATCATTTAGGGACCCCGCTGTTGGGAATTCATTCACTTAGCAAATCGATGAACCTTCGTACAGAAAGGCAGACAGGCGCTCTGTAGCTCACTAATGCAATAATCCCTTCTTGTCACCCCACGTTATGACCTCCACGACCAAAGCCCTGTAACAGCCAACCAGGGACCCAAATTCCACCTCTATTCCCTCCAAACCTGATGTTGCTCCATCCAGCCTGCACTGCAGCCCTCTACCCCAGCTCACCTTTGACAACATGGTCCATGTAATGGTTGTTTTCCAAACAGGGGAAGATTCTTCTGCACTCTTTGCTTCACCCATTCCTAAGCTAGCTGAAATGAGTTTTGGGGCTGCTTGTAGTTATTTACTGGGCGGCACTGGTTTGCTTAGCTAAATATTTGCTTCTTGACTTACTTTATAGAGGGGATATTTAATTATTGTTGTTCTTATTATTACTGTTTAAAACCAGGAAGTGCACGTAAGCCTAAAGGAAGGACCAAAAGCACCTGTAGTTCTGTCACCCAGAGAGACTGCTTTTAGAATGTTGGTGCCTGTCTTCCCAGACTTGCAGTCATGAGGGTGTGTGCCTGGGACTGCCATGAACGCACTTGTCTTGTAACTTGGCAGGTCATGATTTCTTTCCTTTGAACATTTACACACATTTCCAAACAGAGGAAGGAAATGTTTAAAAGACAGAAAGTGCTTAATATGGAAGAATGGTTTCCCTGTGACTTATGCTGTTACATAAAAGCCACATTTATGTTTACCAAATGGAAACCCCAATCATCTTCTGCTTTTGCACATTTACAGCACATTTGTGATGACCCTGACATCCTGTCCTAAAGTTTGCTCTGAATTTTCCAAGAAAGACTAATCTACTTCAATTTAGGCTTGTTGTTTATATTATTTCAGGCATCTAGATTTCAGTAATCCATGGATTATGTACATTATACATCTCAATTAATCATGAAATCTAATGAAGCAGAAGGCTACATTTCCCAACTGTGCACTGTAATAAATATGGACTGGACCAAAATAATGGTGCTCATGGGCAGTCCTTGGCTGTGAGCAGTGGTCTTGTGGGAGCAAAAGATTGATAGATGAGAATTCATCTCAAGTAAACAAGGGAATTCTTCCACCATCTGTGCTGTGGGATTGGACTGAGGTAAAATGTCAAATAGTTATGTGTGTAGAAATTCCAAGAGAGTCTGAAGATTCTGTGCCAGTTGAGGCTTGTTTGATTTGTCAGGTGTCAGGGACTCTTATTGGTGGAATCCTGTCTCGTCTTGGCTTCCATATGCTGGCTCAGTTCTTCTACCAGCCCAGTCCTTGTGGAAAAGAAAAATCTTTTTCTCCCTGATGATCAGGGATTTTTTTTATTCAAGTACTGAAAAAGGAGGGAGGCAAATGAGTATCATGGAAGTGCCAAGGAAATGGGAGTAGAAACAGAGGGAGAAGGACCACAGTTAAAACTGAGAGAGGACATGAAAATGCCAGGTTAGAGGAGAGAAAAATGGGCCTGGGAGGCAAGAGAAGGAATCAACTCTGACAAACTAAGTTGAAAAGTTTTTGAGAAGTTAGAAGGAAGAAAAATATGAAGAAGTATTGAATGAAGGGGAAAATAAGGTCTATGAAACATTATTTCCTCATGTTTTCATCCTAAATTCTTGCTGGGAGGTGAGGCCAGAAGGCTGATTCTTAATCTTGGGCCTGCGGAGGCCCTGTGCTGTCTGGAGGCAGCGGCGCATTGTGAGTGGGTCCGAGTGCTAATAAAGGGGAAGCTTCCCCTTGCTTCTTATTTTAGCAAATCCAATCCTTTTCTTGCTCAGTTTTGATTTTTTTGGGGGGAGGTGAGGTAATCTCCACTTTTGGTACAATTATAAGGACACAAAACAAACAAGTTCTGTGACCATAATACCATTTTGCATTTTGTGGAGATTTTATCTTAGAGGATTGCACACATTTCTGTAAGTTGAGTGGGAAACGGATGTATGGCTTAGTAAATCTATATCTGGAGAAACTGAGGCACAGAGGGACATTAGAAAGGGGTGGTTCAGTTACCCTTTCTAGTGTGATGGGCAGTTATAGACCCAGGGGAAGATAGTCCTATCTTATCAATAGAAAAAAATGTAATCAACTCCTTTACCCTTTATTTGCTATGATACTTAAACAAAACTAATTTCAGACTTTTCAAACACACTGTCCTTATCATTTATTCTGCCTGTTTCCTTTTTTTGAAAAATTCAATTTCTTTAAAAATAATAGTGCTTACATCCTAAAGAAAAAACACTACTGTAAGGAACTCTGTAGTTTAAAATGAAAGGGATAAATGGTATTTAAAATAACAAAACTAGTAGAGAATTAGAAAAAAAAACCACCTCATTTCTGATAATTAAGAGTTTCCAACGAGCAGGACCATATTGCTGAGCATGAGTCAGTCTTGTGTGAGTGTGTATTTGTGTGTGCATGCACACGTGTACACACTCATGGGGGTAGCTGCTATGGTACTTAAATGAACCTGTAATTAATGACTTCACAGGGAGCCAATTCCAGTTTGCCCACTTTATAGAAATGCTACATCTAAGGGTTTAGGCACCCCAATGCCTCATCAGGTTAAGTCCACTGTGCACATGAGCTAGATTCCATATAGGTCATCACACAGAGTGGCCCTAATGCCATGATTCTAGATGTCCTAGGAACATCCCCCTTCTTTGCTCCAGGGAGTTCTCCCAAATCCTTACCTCATCCTGGTAATATCTAATCACATGGGAAACTGGGGACAGGTCTAGTAGCCAAGTGTTTCCACATCCATGTCAACACTTAGGTTCATTAGGGGCCAGCACATCAGCAAATGAGCTGGTCTCGATCTAATCATCTGTGCTGAAAACTGCTCATTGCTTTTAGTACATTAAAGCAAAGTTAATCATTGATCCAGGTTCAGGAAGAAGTCTGCAGTGCTAACAGCCCTCATGGTGAAAGAAGTCTTTCATTAATTAAATAACGGAAGACTGAGGGTAGAAACCCCTGTCATGTTTCCTGATTTCTCGAATGCTAGATGGACACAAGCCTCAAACCGCATGAGCCTCTCTGACCTTGCATGTCTCTGAAACAATGATTAATGTAAAGAAGAAGTGGGGATGATATATAACTCTAAATATCTTAGTTGCTGACATTTCCGGATGAGACTACAGGGAGAGCAGGGGATGGAGATAGTGACTTCCGTGCAGGCTTCTCATTGCTATCCTCTTGGTCCTGCTCCCTCTCTCCTCAAGATGGCTCACAGTGTGAGGGCCTTCTCTCTGGGCTTCTCCCACGCTTAAATATGAGAACCGGTGCCTCTGAATTTGTTCTCTGTGGGGGCGCTGTGTTCATTACTTTGTGTAACTATCTAATTTAATTATTATAACCACCCTGGGAAGTTGGTGTAATCATTATCTCCCCACTTTCCACATGAGACCACATGAGGCCCAGTGAGCTTAGCCATGAGCAGCGGCAGTGCTGGGTGGGACCTCCGCCTGTGTGAGGTGGATCCTCCAACTCCTGGGTTTTCATGGGGCCCACAGGTCTGAGGACTCTGGGCTCTTGTGTGAGTTATGCACCAGTAAAGATTTGGTAGGTGTTGGGCCTCCCCTGGTGGCGCAGTAGTTAAGCACTGGGCTGTCTCAGCTGCCTGCAGCCTCTGCAGTGCCGGTTTGATCCCCGGCCACTGGCAAGGGTCCCACATGGTGCCAACAGACCTCTCCTGCCGCGCCCACTGCTCCCCTCAGCAGTGTATTTCATTAGTCTGCCTGTTCTGTTCCCCGCTCTGTCTCTAGTGAATTCTCTCACCCTCCTGTGCTTCTGACTGTACCCAGTGCTTGTATAAATAAATAAATAAATCTAAAAAAAAAAAAAGATTTGGTAGGTGATTAGCAAGATGACACAAGATAGGACAAGAGAAATGATACAGCAATAAGGCAGAGGTCGGCATGGGCCTTTCGGTCTTCTCTGGGAAGTTGCTGTCCTGCATAGAAGCCAGCATAGGAAGCCCAGTGTCCACACTGTGTTCCCCAGGGCCCAGCTCAACCCCCCCCCTCACCTCAGAGACCAGTTCGAGCTTGACTGACTTGCTCACCCGACTCTTGTTTTAGCTCCTGAGGAGCCAACCCCCGAAGGAAGTGCAGTGGTAGGACAGGACTCCATGGAGGCAGCAGATGGACAATCATCTTCAGATCAGACAAAGACGCATCCCTTTCCTAGTGACTCTCTGCCTTCTGGTTTCTGTGCTTTGTTGTGACAAAGGAAGAATGAATCCCACAGCTTCATTTTTCTCCTGCTCTGCTTTCAACGGCAAAGAAAAGCAATGTTTTTTCATTTCTCAGCTCCAAACTTCCTCAACTGCATCCCTTCCAATCATTGTCCCTTTGAGAATAAAAGTCTAGAAATGAAACACAATCATGACAAGTTTGGAAAATGTGCTTTTACATTCTCAGTTCAAAGCCAATCCCTACACTTTGAGACTCTGGGCCTTATTTGCTCTCAGAGATGATAAGTCCGGCTGTGGGCCGCTTTCTGATTTCTTCTAACAGGAGTGAGTGGCTCTCGTGTGCTCGTCACTGGGGCCCCGCCGAATCTTTGCCTCTGAGCAAATGCCCCAGTGGCTGACTTCAGAGGACACCCTGACCTCAAAACTCGTCATGTGCAATGTCTCATTTTAAATGATGTGGGGAGAGAGGGAGGAGGAAAGAGACCCAGACCCCGCAGTTTATAAATCACCCCATAACACAGACTTGATATGAAAGGCACTCAGCCAGGGTTGTGAAAGGAAATAATTTTCATCCCGGCCCAGGGAATTACATGAAGCAATAGAACAAAAGCTGCATTCCCCAGAGATTTCTGAAAGTAAAATGGAGGGGGAAATGTGAAAATCACCCCAAGGGCAGAGTGAAGGACAATAGGGAAGCAAGCGGAGTGCAGCCAGACTCAGGGCCCTCGGCCTCTGCCTTCACAACACAGAAAGCTCCCCCACTGCTTCTCATCGCTGTCCTGGGAAATGTTCTTGCAGGCATGGGCTGGGGGTGGTGGGGAAGCAGAGGCGTGCTCATGGCTGTGCATCTGCATTTGGTAATGGTGAGAAAATTTTTTTTACTGAAAATCAGAAAGGAACACAAAATGTGATGCATCCTTGCTAGGACCTCACTTGTCACAAGAGACCATTAACTGTCTTTTAGCAATTCCCAGGTGGATGCAGGCAGACCCCGACTCTGTCCCTAGTCAATCAAAGCAGCAGGAAGGGAAGGAAAGGTGACAAGAGTTGCATTCCTTGCTAGACGGCAACTGTGCATGGATCTAGGAACAGGCAGGTATGGCCTGAAGGTCAGCAGAACAGAAGCCAGCTCCAATTAGAAAGCAGAGTGCAGAGTCAAGATCTGGGGGTTCTCGTCCAGACCCTACTGCTTGAGGTCTCAGCATCTCAATTTTACCAGCAATAAAACAGGGTGAGTGGCTGCGGCCCCACCTACCTCACAGGGTGTTTCGTGAGCATTCAGGGAAATACAAGAGCACAAGAGGGACAGCAATACTCACAATAACAGCTAGTAACATTTATTGGGCACTGCAGCACACCTCACCACAGGCACAGGTGAAGAGCAGAGGCAGGACTTGATGCTCAGAGTTATCGCAACGTCTAAAAAGCAGGATATCCTGGAGGAACAGAACCTGGAACCAGTAGAACCAAGTTTGAATCCCAGAGCTACCACACAACTGATGAGTTGTGTGAGTGTGGGAATGTTGCTTAACATCTCTGTGCCCCAGTGTCTCTGTTGTAAACTGGGGATAATCAGAGGAACTGCCTCATGGGTGTCATGAAGATTACGTAAAATATACACAAAACACTCGAAGAATTCCTAACACTTAGTAAGCCCTCTTTAAATCCTAGCATTTTTCATTTCTAAAAATGTCCTGATAAGTGGTCTTCCTGCCAAAGTGGAGCAAGGAAAGATGATCCAGACCACAATTTCCTGATCCTTTGCCTATGTGATTCCTTCAGACTCCTGTAGCCCAGTTGTGATAGCCCAACCCAGAACAATGGATGCTGTTAGGTGGTAGTTTGAGAAATAAGGCAGTTGTTTGGTGTTTTTGAAAGGAAAAAATGAGCCTGTAGTCTCGGCTCCCAGCTGGCAGCTTCCTTTGCCTTCCTGGCTGCAATAGAAAACACCAGTTAAATGTTCAGCTACAAGTATATTCTCAGCTATGCCTAAGACCCCCCAGACTTTGTGAAGCAGGTGCCCTCGCCCTGGCTGGAGATGGGCAGGATTTTATTCAATGCTCATTCTGATTGGGATAATCACTCCAGCTGCAAAAGACTGACTGTCCTGCATTTGGTACTCCCTTGGAGTCTACTATTTATTTTTTGGAGTAAACCCAGGTAGAGACAAACTTTAGACACCCAGAGAAAACTCGCCAGGCTGATGGCATGTTTTGTGAGCCTCTGGCCCTCCCAAGGGAGTGTTCCCTCTTCTGTGTGATTATCTGGCTTGGAGCCCTCGGGAACCCCAGTGCCACACTGGAGTGTGTGAACACCCACCAAGAGGGCAGATTAACTTGCGGGAGGCCTGCCTCCCTGCACACCTCTGAGAATGCAGTGCTCTGATACCAACATGGCTGGTCTGCTGATGTCCATCAGCAGATAACAGGCTTTTGTTTATGAGCAGTGGCTGCTTTGCTCAGCAGGGAAGAGTGACTCAGAACTAGACTGCCTGCTGAGTTCCCTCCCAGGCTTAGGAGTTTCGCAAGGAGAGGAGTCCTCCCCCACCTACAACCTTGAGGTTCATTTCATGGTAACCCTGTGTGGCTCCAGCCCCTCCGGCTCCCTCCACCCCAGGGCACCAGCCCAGGGGCACTGCAGACTCACCCCAGCAGATGGCTCTAGCTTCTGACCTGGTCCAGCAGGCCAAGGACTATCACAACCCCACTGGCCTCCAGCCCAAGGAGAGAAGCATTTTTATTGGTAAGAGCTTGACAACACTGTCCACCATCCTCGCCCCACCAGGGAACACAGTTTCTGCAGCCAGACCCTGCCCCGTCTCCCAACCTCTTACACACCAGGCCTCTGGGCCGCATTCGATCATGGAAGCAGAGTTCACAGACACGGGCGGAAGGGATAGTAACATGCCT
Organism: Talpa occidentalis; assembly: GCF_014898055.3. Taxonomy (NCBI): domain Eukaryota; kingdom Metazoa; phylum Chordata; class Mammalia; order Eulipotyphla; family Talpidae; genus Talpa; species Talpa occidentalis. The sequence continues at coordinate 58,425,475 of NW_023604861.1, forward strand.
CCTCTCTCCCTCCGCGTGGCTTTCTCCTTCATGGACATCTGAGCCTTGTTTTCGAACTCGCGGGCCTGGACGGGGCTGGTGTCTCACCCTCCCCTAGACCACGACTGGCTCATTCTTTGCAACAACCCCCACCCCCTCCTTTTCCACCCTTTCTTCTTTTCCAACTTTCCTTCAGCCCAAGTGGTGTGAGAGAGAAAGAAGGCAAACCATGCGCCTGGTGAGGAATGAGATCATTTCTCTCCCCTCTGAGCAGGCTTGCTGTCTGCTAGTCGGGGTTACTGGGAGAAAGTGGGAACGCTCGATTTCCACAGAGAGCCATCTGGCTCCACCAGACTCACGCTGATGCTAATCTGTTGGTTTCTTTTTCTTTATTCTTTTCTTTTTTCCTATTTTTTTGTTGCCGAGGAACACGTCATCTGCAGCTGTAAACTCAGACCTGGTCCATCTGAAGGCGGGTGCACGTATTTATTCCGGCATTGTGCCCCCCTCACCCCTACCCCCTTGTAGGTGTCAGGACATCATTGTTATCACTGGTGGTTCTATGTAGTTGTGATGTCAGGGCTGTACTTTCAAATGGAAATCAGGCAATTATGCTCCACATGGAGAACTCTGACAGATGCGGAGGTTTTACACCACTGGCCGTGTCTTGAGGACAAAGGCGGCCAGTGCTCCCGGGGGGATGGTTAAATAAATAGAATATGTTTCAAGAGCACAGAAAAATCCAGGAATAATTAACTACATGATGAGAGTTCATAGATCCTCTGGCTGCTTAACGTCAAAAATGTGATAATGATATGTCAACGAAGTGCTTAACTCATCCTTGTCAAGGCGGCACTAGAAAACGATCACAATGTGCATTCAAACAGAGGCGAAGCTGCTCCACGCATCTGTTTTCCAGTTTCCAAATGCAAAGCATCAGAGCATTTTCACTTGTTTTGCGTCCCCTGCACAGTGGGCTCCATTTGGCTTAAGGAGAAGAAGGGCTGGGTGTAGCCCAGTGTCTACCTGAAGCAGCAGCTCCCAGTCCACATTCAGTGTGAACTAGATCCACAGGCACGAGGGTGGCAAACTTGGGTGACAGCATCACCATGGCTGCCACAAGCCAGGTTACTTAAGTACCAAGTGTTGGCCATGCGCGCCAGTCCTGTAAGGGTCAGGAAGGTGCTGTTGGCCACAGTTCATGGATGGGGAAGTCAGTGGAAGGACCAGGTTTCTGCCCCGACTGTCACTGGTCTTAGCTCTCAGCTCCTGGGCTGCACCTTCTCTATGTTATGACAGAAATTAGAAGGGAAGATACATACTCGCTCATGAACTTTCCATAAAATTCTGTATGTCAAACACATATAGTTGGAGTGAACTAAACAGGAGAAACCTATATTAAAAAAAAGAAAAAGTGAGAGCTTTATTTCTCCCCTAAAATATCTAGCTTTAAATAAATGGTTAATTTGAAACGAACCATAGTACATTTGAAACATGTAGTAAGAGTCATCACTCATTGGATCCCTAGGCATAGCCTGGCTTATATTACTTAAACAAAGTGCCCCAAATCCTGGCCACCACTCTCTCTTGTCACAGAGGGAACAAGTCAGTGAGAGCCTTGCTTGTATGTGGTTTTGGTCTTCAGCACCCCCAGAATGTCCCCAGCTTGCAGCTGCCCCGGACTACACTAAAGCTGAAGCTGATTAGAACTGGGAAAAAAAGAAAATATTTTATCTCTCAGAAAGGTTTTGAAGTATATGACAAAAAATAGAAGACAGGTTTACACAGGAATTTTACTGGTTTTTCAGACCCACCAGTGCCATTTTGAAAGCCCAGGAGGCCCCTTGGTTAAGAGAACACATGAATCCAAGAAAACCAGTTTTCAAGAGAGACAAAATATCAACTTGCTGGTGACTGATAAATAGCAGTCACGGCACAGACCTCGGTCAGGACTTGTTTTACCTTATCCAAGGGCAGAAACACATTTAAGGAGATTCAAAGTCTTTGAGACCTTTAGCTTTGTTTAATGTTGGGGAAAAATCAAATTTCTGCTTACACAAAAGTTGGCTTTATTTTTTTTCATCTCTAGCGAACATATTTATTTGAAAATATTAAAGCGCCCCCCCCCCCCATCACCGGTGGCACAGGCAGCTGAGTGCAGCGCTGTGAAGCTGTCCGCAGCCTCTGCAGCGTGGATTCGATCCCAGTCAGCCGGCAAGAATCCTACATGGCGAAGCAGACCTCTCCTGTCTCGCCTGCTGCTCCCCTCAGCAGTATATTTCAGTCTGCCTGTTCTATTCCCTGCTCTGTCTCTGGTGAATCCTCTCACCCTTCTGCACATCTGGCCTGTACCCCAGTTCTTGTATTCATGAATAAATAAATCTTGAAAAAAAAAAGAAAATAGTAAAGCAACAAGCTTGCATTGTCGTTAAATTGTTCTCTTCACTGAAGATTGTCATTAACAAGAATTGAAAACTTCTGCTCAAAAGAGGCAGAAGTCATAGTCACTCAAGATGGCTCATTCAGAAGCTAAAAAAAAAAAAAAAAACCAACAGAAATATCACCCCATGGGCCAGCTTATGTGAGGTCTTGGGAGCAGCCAAACCAAAGAACCCACCATCACAGCAAGGCCTTCTCCAACAGTGACTGAGTTCTAATGGCCACAGAGGAGAAGTTGGAGTGATGAAAATGGGAAAACCAATGAAAAATCAGGAATTAAAAAATTTAAAAACCAAGAACTAAAATGGATGTTAACACAGCTTCAAACCACGTCATTGCTAAAGTCATTCAATTGGTTGATATCCATGATTAGTTAGTAGCATAAAATACTTTCTGCAAAGAAATTTGTTTATCTTCATTATAAATAATTACCCATAAAATTTATTTTAATTGGTTTACAGAGAATCTATATATACTTGACTGGATTCAACAAGTGCTGTTAAAAAAGAACAAGATGCCAAAATTGCAGATTATGACTAAAGAAATTCTGAGCTTTCTACTAATTTGCCTGTGATTGTTAAACATCAGAAACCTACACACACAATCATTTGCCATATTAACTTCCCAAATATATAAAAGCATTTAGAAAACTATGGAAATGCTTTTTGATCAACTTCTCTTAAGATGAATTTTTTTTTAAAACGTGTCTGATAAAAGAGGAATGGATTTTGCTTTTTTCTTTGCATTTTTAACATTTATTATAATGATATGTGATTGTGAGTTTTTAAAGTGATTGAGTGACCAAATCAAATTTGATTTTGACTCAGTTTTTCAAAAAACGTGTGCATACATACATATCTTATATATGTATGTATATCACCATCTCACCTAAGTATCTTAAGTCAAGTAAACTGCTGTCTGAAAAATCAGTAGGGGTGCAACAGTGCAGGAAAACTTTCCGTTAATCATTCCAATAACAACATATCAAACTTCTTTATACCTGATCATGGCTAATGTGAACTTTGGAAAACCAGGGCATTAATCAGCAAAAGCAAGTGAGACAGGGGCAGACTATATAAAAAACACATGTAGGGTTTTTTCAGATTACACCCTTCATGCCCTTGAGAAAATTTTTTCATACTGAGCCACAGTTACTCATGGCCATGAGTCACAGTCCTCAGATGCTTTGGGGTGGGGAAATGGTTGAAAGTCACTGATTTAGATGAAAATGTTAATGGTGGTCATCTTTAGGAGCTAGAATTATGGGTGCCTTTATTTTTCTTCTTCATGCTTTTCTGCATTTTCCAAATAACAATGTAATGGGTTGCCAGCATGATGCTTAAATGAGTGGGCACTGAAACCAAATCACCAGACTTGGGAGCTGGCTCTGCTGCTCACTGATTTGTGCAAATCACTTTCCTCCTTTGGACTCTCAAATTCTCTCTGTAGAATGAAAATGAAGATAGTGCTCCTCAAGACATGATGATGATTAGTGAGATAATTCACCCTTGCAAAGCATACAGTGCTTTGCACATGTAACTGTGCAATAAATGTTAACTGTTTAAGAGAAAGACTCTTGTACAGTCCACACCCATACGGTTTCTTACAGAAATTAAAAAAGTGGAAACCCTAAGTCTCATTAATGAAGTCAACATAATTTTTCAGGACATGTTGCCTGATCACCTGGTATAAGTGAGGTGGGGTGTGTGTGTGTGGGGGGCCCAGTTCCTTCTTTGCCACCTTCCATGTGGTTTTCTTTCATAACACTCACTGCAACCTGAAATTAGCTTGTTTGTTTATGTACTGGAATCAGCTACCAGGGTTGATTTTAATTCACCAATGGTTTAACAAATGACCCACTGGGCTTCTGAATATTTAACAACTGGCTCCATGAGCCAGTACATGGCTAGCAAATTTACTTTGATGATTTCAACATTTTAAATGATAGTGTGGGTTTTATCATGAAGAAAAATAACCCCCCTCTCCAAATCCTTGGGCCAGCACAAACATGGCAATTAATTTATAGATAATATTAAAAGGGAGCCATTGACTATAACTAAATGTGACCACATTCTGGGTAGGTTTTAATTACTGTGATGATAAAATGTAAGAGTCCTTGGAAACCAATGGGATTGTAAAAATAGTACCCATCATTAACTTCTCCAAATAGCTCCATCACCCTGAGGAAAAAAGCAAGGTTGAGCATCTGTGGATTTCTTTAAGAGCCCTATATTGTCTTTTTCAATTCATTTCAAAAGTCAAAATACTATTTAAAGGCATATATTAAGGTATCTTTCTCTCTATGCCTAGTTGCCTATTGTTCTCATTCTTGATAATTACTTTTTTATTGATTTCTTATTTATAGGTTCTTTGTGACCAATGAAGCAAACACACATAGGTGTTTGTATGCCCCACTCCTGTCTTACACAAAAGATGACATTTTTGTACTGTTCTGCACTTTCTTCACCTAACAATGAAATCTGATGCTGCTTCTCAGTACAGACAGTGCCCTCATTGGTTTTCACAACTGCATGTTTTCAGTATATACACATTAAAAATGACCTCAAATTCCTTGCTCCTCTTTGCATTCTAGTTCCCTCACCTTGAGCATGCGCTGACCTTTGCCACTTGTTTGAGCCACAGAATATAGTGCAAGTGAGGCGCTCTCTGCAGGTCAGGAGTGAGGTGGCTGGCTGCTCCCACCTCCTGCCACTTGGGAGATTCCCCTTGGGGAGAGGCTTGGAGAGACGTGACTAACCCAAGCATAGAGAGGCCACGAGCAGACACGCAGCTAATCCTCAAGTTACTTCAGCTGTGCCCGCCATGCACCAGCCACAACTTTGTCCCAGGTGAGTGTTCAGGTGTGTCAGCCCAGCAAACACCTGACGGCAATTACACGAGAATTCCGGCAATTACACGAGAATTCCTAGGTGAGAACTGCCCAGCGGAGCCCCGCCAACCCACAGACCAGCAGGAGGGGGCAACATGTTCTTCTATGGCTATGTTTTGAGGTCCTTTGTTCCCTAGCAATTGAGAACCTGAACACATATGTATGCAGATGCATATGCCTTACTGAAGTTTCCCTTAAAAACATTCAGGTTGTTTCCAATCTATTGGCTTCAATCTTCAATGAAATGATGTAATGAATTTCACCCATTGTTTTGTACAATTGCATGTATATAAGTTTCCAGAGCTGGAATTAGTCAAAGGATAAATGCATTTGCAATTTGGTATATTCCCTCATTTAAAAAGCCCATTTCCTTGCTCATATTTTCCTACTGGCTTGTTATTTTACTTCTCAGTTTCTAGAAAATTAGTTAGTTGGGCTATGAGGGACAAATATTTTCCCCCAGTATCATAAACTTTGTTCTTGTTGATTTTTTCCATTTCCCCCCAGGATCTTAAGCTTTGTTTGTGTTGATTTTTGCCATTTAGGATACTTCTAAGTTTTAAAAATTTTACATTACCAGGTTTTTGTAGCAATATAATGCTTTTTGTGTCCTTTTAATAAACTTTTCCTATACCCATTTCATTTTGTTTCGTTTTTCTCATTTTTGATCTTTTGAGTTCCTTACTGTGCTTTTATTAGTCTCTATTTTCTCTTCATCTACCTTTTTTTTTTTTTTAAGATTTCTTTTTTTTATTTATGCATACAAGAGCTGGGGTACAGGCCAGAGGTGCGGAGCCGGGATGGGAGGATTCACCAGACAGAGTGGGGAGCAGAACAGGCAGATGTACTGAAATACACTGCTGAGGGGAGCAGCGGGCGAGTCAGGAGAGGTCTGCTGTGCCATGTGGGTAGTTCCCTGGCTGGGGATCAAACTTGTGCTGCAGTGGCTGCTGATAGCCTCACAGTGCTGAGACATAACCCCTTGCGCCACCAGGGAGGCCCCCATTTACCTTTCTTTGTTTTGTTTCTCCCATTTCTATCCTGAATTTCACCAGTTCATTATTTTCATCTCTCTTTGGTAACATCTTACCTGCCAGTTACTTTTCCTGATATTTTTCACTCAAATCTTTCATTTTATTTTTTATTTTATTTTTTTCTCTCTCTTCCTATCTCCCACACCCCCTACCCTAACTCCAGAACTAACTAACTTGAGAATTACTAGAAAAGATAAATAATTCCAGTATTTATACAGCCATAGAAGAGAGGTCTGGTAAATATGGTACAATAATAGAAATAAGTTGCATTGTTTTCTTTCTTTCTTTCTCTCTCTCTCCCTCGCTCTCTCACGCTCTCTCTCCCTTTTCCTCCCTCCCTACCTCCCTCCTTTCTCCTTCCCTTCCTTCCTTTCCTTCCTTCCTTCCTTCCTTCCTTCCTTCCTTCCTTCCTTCCTTCCTTCCTTCCTTCCTTCCTTCCTTCCTCCCTTCCTCCTTCCTTCCTTCCTTCCTTCCTTCCTTCCTTCCTTCCTTCCTTCCTTCCTTCCTTCCTTCCTTCTTTCTATCTTTCTTTTTCTCACCTTTAGGGAAGGTGAGTTTTTCTGGGGCCAAACAACTTGCAGGATCCCATCCCAGCCTAGTAGGAATTTCCCTTCTGAAGCAGAGTTATGTGCATGAGTTGTAGCCACACACTCCTCAGTCAACAAAGAGGGCCACTTATGGGGTTTTCTAAAAGGCTCTCTTCTCTCCTGCTGCTTGCAGGGAGGATGTTCCCTGTAATATGTGATTTTTTTTTTTTTTAATCATGTCACCTCTCTACTTTTCACAACTAACTTAGGTTCAGGAGAGTGCTTGTTGCCCTTAACTGTCCCTTTGTTGTAAATATGAGACTGAGTCTGTTCCTCACCTCATCTCTAATCTTTTACAAATATATTTTATTGACTCATTTTGATTGCTAAGTCATGGGCTCTTCTTTCTTCCTTCTCTATGGTCTCCTGCTTTTTTGTAGCCCTTCCATCTGTTTCACTGTTCTGTTTTTACTCCCACCTCTCACCATTTATTTGGGTCTTTAGGACTGCTACCAGCAGACTCACACCCAGGCAACCTTGAATTGTCTTTTCCAGCCTCTGGGGGTGGGGAGGGCTTATATGCCCAGAGAAAGGGCCCATGAGCACAGCGCAATGCAAATTAGGCTTCAAGTCAGTCAAGTTCCAATTGGTGTGACAGTATGCAAATTAGCCAAGTTAGTCCAGCAGTGATTGGTCCAAACTCAATCTTCAATCTCAGTCCATCTGTGGTGACCAGGCTTTTTGTTTGTTTTTGAAGTTTTATAAAAATACACTTTAACATAAATCTCTCTAACCCTGTAGTTTTCTAGCACCATTTGTATGTGCACTCAGGCACCTGATTGTATTGTTTCAGCTTCTTGGGGTCCTGAAGTAGATAGAGAAATGACTTGTAGAGAGAAATGAGCACATGCCTGGCCCTGTGCTGGGAGCGTCACATACCTCAGTATTTCTGGGAGCAGGTGATGTTACAGTGCCAGTCAGTCCTAGGAGCAAGGTTCTAGGCGGGTATACTCACTCCCCAAGCAGCTGTCATAGGTGTGTAGGCCTGGCCTGCTGAAAAGCACGATGGTTAATGTTTCCAGTCACCAGGGTCCTCTTCTCCTGTGCCTACCTCCTCATCTCCATGGCAATATTGAAAAGCCAGTCCTTTTGATATCATATTGACTTAGTTTCTAATCATGACTACAACCAAAATAACTGAATCTGCTATCAGTCCCCGGATGACCAAATCCAGGTCCTGTTAAGGTAACTACATTTTGCCCGTCAGGCTAGTGCTCTGGAAACTACACTCCAAATAAGCGGGTGTTCATTACTAACATTTTAATGAAAGAATTTCAGGCAAACTATCCATTTAAAAACTAGATCAAGTAGACACCTATGAAGACCCAAAGTGTCTCTTGCCCAGCTCACTTACTTTAAACATGACAAAACAAATATGGTTTCATTGGTTCTTTTGTTCACATTTTTAAAATTGGATACAGTATTTTGACCACTCTTCATTGCTCACTAATGAAGTCAATGCAAATAATCTTCATATTTGTTTTTTAAAAGGTCAAAAATCCATTACCTAAAAATACATTTGCTTAAAATTTTAAAAAAATTGCTTAAAATCTAAAAAAAAAAAGTGTTTTTTACCTTATGAACTCCCTTGGCCTTATAAACCTGTCAACAGAGCAAACTGGGGACCAGCTTCCAGCAGCCATAAACCCTACAGCCCTTTTTACAAGTATTTTTATTTTGGAAATGTAAACACTTGTGTTGAAAAGCATTTACCTGCAAGATGAATGAGCAGCAAAATGATTAGTGCTCATTTAGCGATGAGTTGCTCCAGTCAGCTTGTTAACAATGGAAAGTTGACTTGGTTGACTTTGAAAACAGATGCTTTTCACGTCTGGATTAAAGAAGTCTCCTGACTTCTCTCGCCTGCCTGGGCCTGCTCAACCCCAGGGTCCCTAGACAGGCTCTGTCCTCACAGGCCTGTCAGCTAGACTTGATGGTGTCTCCATGGAGCAAAGGTTCTAAACACAACTTTTAGGCCATAGCACCTTGCAGAGAAAAAAGTGAAATGACAGTCCTAAGAGATTCTCCACTTCCAGAAGAGCTGAGACTGTCCCCTGAATTCTTATTGCTTCTCATTCTGAGGAAAGGGTTGGTGGGGCACACAGTAGGTGCCAGAGCTGCCATTAATTTCCTTTTCCTTGGCCTTGCCTCAGGCCACACAGGCCTAATTCCACTCATTCCAGTTCAGGCTCACCTTCTCCATGGAGTCTGTAGTCCACACCTGACAACCCTGAACTCTTTTTATGATTCTTCTATTCTGTTTGAGAATCTACAGTTCCATCCACTTGATGCCAAACTCAACTGCCTGACTTTTAAGACCTGGATAAACTTACCTCACCCAATTTATTACCCACTGCTCCCGGCTTCCCTGAACAGCTACCCTGGGTGCTACAAAGGAAAGATGAATCACAGCTCTGCCAATTAACAGCTGGTGCATCTCAGAGTCTGCTGCCTTCCCCAAAGGAGAGTGAGAAAATGGCAAATGGATGTGTTGACATTTACTAAAGGATAGCATTTCCGTAAGACAATAACATGACCATACTCATCACCAAACAGTCAAAATAGAACCAACTTGCTTCAGCTTATAAAGTGAAGCAGATGGGATGGGGAGTGGGGACATTGGGTGGTGGAAGACTGCAGGTGATTGTTAAAAAAAATGTAGTGACCCACTCTGAAATCGCCCTGGTATTTACGGCTTTGAGTTCTAGTTCTAATTGTTCCTTTCTGCTTGTGCCCCTGAGACAGAAGGTGTTATTTCTTCCTCTCCCCTCCCCCACCATAGGGATTTTTCCTTGTAACTAAGATGTTTCAGAAATGTGTTTTAAATTTTCCAGATGGGTGGTGTTTCTGCAGTCATCTCACAGTGATTCATTTTTAACATTTTATTTCATTTATTTATTTTGTACTTCTCTGAGCCTTTTCTCCAAATTTTGCTAACGCTTATTAATTAGAATTATTAATCGCTATACCCTTAAGTAAACTTAGCTGCTATTTTATTTACTCCCTACCCCACCCTTCTGTGTGTCCCTGGAACTTTTAATAAGGTTTTCAAAAATAAAAATAAATTAGCTTCACGTGGGAGCCTGGACCTTGTAAAATATGATCATCAAAGGGGAGTAGGGGTGTCAGAGGGCTATACTTTGAAATCCTAGTGCCCAGACCCCATCTCGGACCAGTTTTATCAGCCTCTCTGGAGTGGCCCTGTGTTAGTACTTGTTCAAGCTCCTGATGAGCACCGTGTGAGGCCCGTGAAAGAAACACTGCTCCTGATACTACAGGAGCACATGGGGGGCGGGGGGGGCAGGGGGACAGATCAGACAAGAAAGCCAAGAAAGAAGGTTCTAGCTAGCCCATAGCTCAGCCTCCCAACTCCACTTCAGATCAGAGACAGAAAATTTGTCTTTGTGAGAAAAAAAAATTAATTCTGATAGGCTTTGACTATGTTCAATTTCCTGAATCATTTTTTATTCTGTCTTTTTTAGAAGTATGTACATCATTTGGGTCATTAGGATGTAGTTGATAAATTATAAGATATCTTAGCTCTCGTGAGAATTTCCATAGTAGACTTAGCCCTAAGTCTTAGCCCTTAGTCCTTTTCAGTCATTTTCAGTTTCATTTCAAAAAATTGGCAGCAGCCCCCTAATTAAATCACAGATAGGGTGTGTAAGGTTCTGGTGAATACTAAGCATGTGAGGGTCCTCAAAACCACTCCCATATTCAAATATTTGTTATAAGGACTCACAGGGGTTGTATTCATAGCTAAAATTTATAATAATAGTGTAGTTAGGACACACAGCTGACTCACAGGGGGAAAGATACAGGTGACCTGCAAAAAGCATGTGAAACCCTCCAATGTTTTCTCTCCCTTCTGTGTGGGTAATTACAAAGGAGTGCACCCCAGCAGTGAAAATGCAGCAACATGCACGCAGTTCAGGGCCCAGGAAAACCCATAAAAGACAGTGGCCTACAGCTTTCATGGGGACTGGTCATGCAGGCATCTAGCTAGCACCTTCCAAAACTCCACCTCACCAGAAAAGTGTTCAAATAAGTCACATTGTCTGTACAAAAAGGGAGTGAGCCACTAAGGCATATCAGTATTAGGAATTGTTTACCTGTTGAGACCAGACATCAACCAAGGACCAACCTTGAAAGCAGGCCTTCTGGAGGATAGTAGCCTCAGCATGCTCCCATGTTATTTGTGCAAGAACAAATTTTTATTTTTTTAAACAGGAAGAACTATAGTCTCCCCCAAAGCCTCCCACCCCCACACACAAACATCAGTTTCATTTCAAACCTTACAGTGGTTTCTCGTTGCTTGTTTTTGCACAAATGATGAGACGAAACAGTCTCTGCCTTCTTGAACTTCTGTGTATTGGGGAGCAAAATATTCATCTAATCATTATACTTAAAATACAAACACATCTCTGATAGATCCAGGAAGAAGAGGTAGAGCTGCCACAGGAAGCTCTGACCTGAACTGGAGGTCAGGAGAGACTTCCTAATGTTTCTCATGGCAAACTAGGGTCAAGCAAAGCAGAGGGAAGATCAGGATTTCGATAATTAGAAGTTTGCAGAACATTCCAGGTAAGGAAACAAGGCTAAAAGTCATGTAATTAGAGTAAGCAAGGCATGAGAGAAGATTTAAAAAGGTAGTGTGGCTGTAAGAGAGATGGTTACTGAGAGCAATGAGAAACCACTGAAAAGTGTGAAATGAAACTGATGTTTGTGTGGGGGGAGCTTGTGGGGAAGACTAGTTCTTCCTGTTAAATTGAGCAATCTGCTAAGAAAAAAAAAAAAACAGCAAAGGCTGGATATCAACAATTATGAAACATTATTTTCTGAACGTTTTCAATCAGTCATGTTTTTTGTCTTCACTTCAGTTTTGGAGACAAGAACAGTCATTCTCAGTTCTGGTTGTGAAATACCCCAGAGCATCTGCAATGATTTCTAGGGTTCTTAGTAACTCTTCAAAACAAAACTAATTCATTTCACCATCCATACTCATGTCAAACACACAAGTTAAAGCATAACATATATTTTGACTGGTCAGGGGAGTCAAGGAATCAATAATAGGGACATTCTTAAAGGTTTAAGGGTAGAAGAGCAATCATTTGATTAAAGTATTTGCTAAGCATCCACATGAATATTTAGCACAGAGCACAAAATGAGACACAAAAATTAAAATTAAAATCTTGAGAGAAAAATATTTAAGGAACTAATGGTATAAACTATTTTAAGGTTATTGTTTCTATATTAATATAATGCATGTTTATAATAAGAAGTGTCTACTATAAGGAGGCAAATAAGAAGACAAAAGGAAAAGAAATATTATTTGTACTTTTAATACTAATTTTTAAGGTAACTTCCCTCAGTCTTCCAGTTTAGCTTTTTTCTACTTACTATTTATACAGTCCTACAACAAATACTCTTACAGCTAAATCTTTGCATGACATTCATGATCATTTCCTAAGCTTATCTTTTTAGCAGCACGTATTGCAGATGCAAAGGGAATAGAAAATGTTAATAAGGCTTTTGAGATTTATTTCTAAGTTGGCTTCCAAAAGTTGTACTTTCTTATATTCTTCCCTGGACGACCCATTTATCATATCCTTTTTGGTTTCGAGCATCACTGTTTTCTAAAAGTTCTTAACAATATGTGGATCAGAGATTCTTGAGCTGAATGTGGAACAGTCAGTTCTGTGGAAATAGAACCATGAGCTCTCCAGAGAGCTGCGGATCCAGGTGACAAGCAGCTTACCCTTGCAGGCAGTGGGTGTGGAGAGGAAAGCTGAGCAGTTTTAATTTCTGAAGGAGAGCTTAGGATTTGGTTTTTAGTTAAAATAGTGAAGTAAACTCAATGAAAAATGACTATAGGGATGCTAGTTAAAGGATAGGAACTAGATATTGGAAATTGAGTAAGAAAAGGATAAAGTTACCTAGAGAAGCCTGGGTGAAGTGGGGAAGAGATTGTTTTTCCTTTCTCTGGCTTTTTAGGGCATGCATCATGAATAACGAGTATAAAGGAAAAATTAATTAAATTTTATAATTTTAGGTGTGTTGAAGGTGTTAGGATGATTGCAAAGTTCAGAGGTCATGGAACAAAATTGGGGCACAGGTAAAAAAGTGGGGCTTCTAGTGATAATTTATGCAAAATCAGTGTCCAGTGGTTCTGGTCAGTGGGGAGATTAAATTTGAGGCAATGAGTGAGTGTGAGTGTGAGTGTGTGTGTGTATACAGATTATGTATGTATATAATCATAGAAGGCAAGGGGCAGAGGAACATAGTTGATAAGTGAAGCTAGTAGAAAAAACAGAACTTTTCAAAAAGTCTTTTTCAGCTTGGGAGACGCTTCAGACATATCAGGTTGGGGCACCCACTCAAAAGTCTCACAAAGGTCTTTCCAGGGGTGGGAGTGCTAGGGGTCAGCCATCATGTTAGTCTGTTCCTGTGTCCTGAGAGCCTAAGTGATTTGCTGAAGGGCACACGGCATACTCAGCAGTAAAACTTCAGTGTTGCTCTGGTGACTGCTACGGGCCAAGCCATACACTGTCTCCAAGGATGGTGTTTGGGATTATGCAAGGAGACAGAAAAAAGCCAGATTTTAATTCTACAACTGTGCTGAATTATGTGTCAGGCTCTTGATTCTTACCCAAACAGCTTGTAATACATGCTGAATTCCAAAGCTGACTTGCTGTGGGTTATTGAAAAGGAGGATTCATGGATCAACTACAGAAGCACAGGAATACTAAAAGTCCCTCGAGGCTATAGAAAATTTCTATGTGTGAAAAGAAGTATATAAAAAAATTACTTTCCTGAATTTACTCAATAGAGTTAGAGAGTCTAAACCAAAATTATTTTCTGAAAAGGAGGTTTGGGGTCCTCTTTGAATGTCTGAATGCAGGAAGATCACTCGGGCAGCTTCCGCCCTGTTCCTCTTTCATGTCAAGTGAACGAACCAGCTCAAATGCCTGAACAAGTTTTTACACAAACCTCCTGAAACATACTACACATCAAAATTCCCCACTAAATTGCTCTTTGGAGTCTACTTTCAAGTCTCCCTCATATCCTATGCCCTAACTCTAAATTATCATCATCATCATCATCTTCATCATCATTGTAATAACAATAATAGTGGTAATAGAGAAATGACAGACCTTTTAAAAATAAAGCAATATTTATAACTCCAAGACTTCAGGTACTATTATGAATTAGAAGCTGCCAAAATCAGTAAATAGTAAAGAAAGGTGAAGCATTTTTTTTTTTTTTCCTAAAGTAGAAACTTGGTTTGTCAAAACTTCCAGTGTGGAATCAAGTACTTATAGTCACCACACACATACTAAAGCATGCTCTCCAAGAGCAAAAAAGGTCACATTTGGTTGAGTTTAAGATATGACCCAAGTTTCAGGAGGCTTTTTCAAAGTTTTTGAAATTGAAAGCACTGTACTTTAAAAATCCACTTTTACAGTAGGCTAAGCTAGGGGAAGATGGGTGATGGCCCTTCAGTTCCTCAGACTATGTGCAGGTTCACACTCTGAGGGTGCTTTCAAACCTGATGACCCGAATAGCCTCCAGGGAAAAGGGCTGCTGCCCAAGAGGGCTAGTAGTACTATCAAAGAATTATGTATGCAGAGTTAGTGCCTTTAAATACACCTTTTGGCATATGTTGATATTCTAGAAGGTGCAGGAGAAGTTGTAGCACTTTGGGACTGTCTTTAGTCACACAAGATGCAGTCAAGCCAACATGAATCTGCTGTCATTTGTCCCTTTTCCGTCTTTGTGCTGCAACCTAGAGAGAAAAGGAAAACACGTGTTGTATCCTGGTGAGGACAAACTTGAAACCCCAGGCACTATCTTCAGCTTCTAGAACAGAAAAGCTAGGATGGCTGGGTTGGTCTTTTGAGCCAGCATCTGTGCTTTTGCTTCTAAGAGCCCGCAGGTGAGGGAAGGCAGCTCGTGTTGTGGCCACCTCTGTATATGATCTCATTCTAAGGCTGCTATTAGGTTCCTGGAGAGTAGGTAAAAGCATATTTTCCTACCAGTGTTTAAAAGGAGTGGAATACAAAATAATAGTAAACCCACACAAATTTATGGTACAGACACCACCATTATAGAAAAAATAAAAAGTATAAGAAACACAAAAACAAGATTCTAAGATGAATTATTCATAAACCACTTTTCTCCTCTTTATTTTCCACCCCCCCCCAAGCAGATCTTTTTTAAAAACTAAGACAATTTATGTAGACTCAAATGTAGAAAAAAATAAACAGATTTGCTGATGGAAATAGCCCCTAATATCCCACTGAAGAATGCCACTGGACAAATTTAATTACTATAAGCTGGTTTCTTACTGAGTACAAAGTCAAACATAATTTATTCTGGAGCCATAAGTTACCAAAAAAAAAAAAAATGTTGATGGAAATCAGATTTCAATGCCACAATGTGGATATGATGAGTGAGGCTTCCCCCCAAATTCCAGGACTCTGCCCACCTCCTGGCCCAGCTTTTTCCATAGCCTACACTATCTGACAGGTTCATCTGTCTTGTTTCCTAGAGTGGAAACTTCTCTAAAGGCAGGTATGTGTGTCTGCCATGTTGAAGCTACATTCTCATGCCTAGAACAATACTTGGCAGGTAGTGGTTGCTCAGTGTATGTTGTTACAGCAACTAAAAATTCTAAGTTTATTCCTTGGCTCTTTTTTCTTTTGAACAAACTTGTAATATGACTAACATTAATTTTACACATATACTGATTAAAACATATGTAACAACTGTTTTAATGACTGTGAAGAACCTAATTCCTCTATGTAGGCTTGATTAGTGTGATACTATTCATATAATATTTATTAACAAAAGTACAATAAATTCTAAAGCGCTAATAGCTGAATTAAAGATTTGACATGCAAATGTACCAGATAAGTAAAAGCTTTACTTAAATTGTGGCACACCACTGCTGAGAATTAATTAACCTGCAGAATTCATAATGAATAGAGCAATAGGATGAAGTAGAATTAATCTGATTTTTTTCCTGTCTTAAAATAAAAGGATAAATGGACACACATAAACGGTAGTATGAGTAGGAACCTTTGGGAAGCATAAAAGAAAGAAGCTTGAGTGTTAGGTAGAGAGCAGCACCTACAGTCCATGTCACCTCACTCTGACCAACTACAAAACAAGGATACATCCTTTCGGATCTACCTTAGAAAGCTGTGGTGAAGATCAGTTTAACCACTGATAGGGCATTGTTGTGATGCAAAGTACTATGAAACATAAGGCAAGAGATCTTTTCATCTGTCTAATGGTCCTGAAGGAGTGTACAAATCTCTGTACTTAAGAAGGTGGATAAATCTAATCATTTCTTTCTATTTAGATGAGGTCAAAATCTGTGGACATCTTCCAAGGACACTAGAAAAAAACACTCTCACACTTGCTTTCCAAGGCCAGGAATTCTTTGCTTCCATGAAAAGGTCTGACTATATGATGCAGCTAACTGTGGAGATCTCCAAATTTTGGATTGGTCCTAGAGAAAGGTATGTTTGGGGAAATAAGGTGGCTAGTCATGTTACACCAACTTTGAGAACAGAGAAAATCAGTCCGGACCTACGTTAAGAGGCTGCCTTTCAAACCTAGTGAAGGAATGACTTCAGGATTTAACAGAAGTTGAAGTTAGGGTATCTGTAGAAAGGGAATTTGGTGTCAAAAGTCTGGGAGTAGGAGGTCATGCATTTAAGTTCTAGTTTAGTTATTTATTAGCAGTGTGGCCTCAGGTAAATAATCTGACCTTACCTTTTTAATGGTAAAATGGGGCAATAAATGTAATTCTGCCATATGGTTTCTGGAAGGACTTAACACATACATTTGTGTGAATAGTGTTTAGAAATTGTAAAGAACGTTGTCAGTCTGTTATTACTTTCCAACAATTGTGCTCTTTGCATTTCTTTCAACTGCAGAGCAATGTGATCTAAGGAAAAGGAAGAAAGGAAAAAGTATATACTACAAACACCACAATAGTCAGAATGAGCATATTGGTGTATTTCCTTCCAGTGAAACAGATGAGATAAGGCATCTAAAGAGCCTAGAGGAATGTCTGACAGCATCAGGTCTGAATGGATGCTAACTCTAAATGTACTTTCTTTGCAGGCATAAAGGAGAAGTAGCTTCTCAAGTAGCAGGGATACAAGGAAGGACATAAAACCACTCCATGACTTAGTTTTCTCTCACACAGAAGATGTGATTGTGGACAATTGATGCTAGTAATTTGTCCATGGGTCACAGAGATAAGATAGGATTGGGAATACTATTAGGTATAGCCCACTACTGTAGGGTAATTCATTTCTATTGGTAGATGATTTTATTTTAAATTTTTTTAAAAGTAAACATTTTAATATTGTTTGAAACATAGTTGACCATTTTTAACTTTATTTGCATTCCTAAAGATTAAGATACCTGTTCACTGTAGTCACAAATCTGCATATGATGGAAACAACACTGTACATCTAGTAAGTAAATGGGTATATTTTTGTTTCTCACCTTCAGATTGCCTTTGTGCTTTGCTGAGACCCGAACAAGAGAAATAAAATCCTAAGTATGGACTGTAGTACACTAGAAATAGACCTGAACCAACAATACACAATTCCATTTGACATCCATGTTAAATCTGATGGAGGACAGTATCCTTAGGGGTACATAACCAGAGAAGTGCAAACCTTGAAAGATGAAAGAGTCACAGAACCAGAGTAAAAGTAGAATTTAAATTGAAGATTAAACAGACATTAAAAAGGAAAGAATGTTGGTAATCTGAGAGCAGTTTCAGTGATCTGTATGGTTTGATGAAAATGATGGAGGCTCTTGTGTACACAAGTGGTTTTATAGTTTGCAGAAATTTTTAATGCTTTCCCCAAACTCAGCACATTAATCAAAAAGAGAAATGATGTAAGAGAACAAAGGGTCAAAGGATTTGAGTAAGCTAAAGTCTCCTAGTGTTTGGTATAATAACATTCTTTAAAAAGTGATAGTTTGCAATTCCTTAAAAAAAATTGAAAGAATATGATATATAAGTGTGGATATAGATATATCCTTGTACTAATTATATATTTGAATCCATGTGTTATTTGTGTATATAAACCTATATTATTTGCTCCTAATATTATTCCCCAATATGTGTGCAACATCTTCAGTTTTTTATTCTTTGTTTATTATTCAACTCCCAGTTAATGCTATACATTATAAGTAAGCATAAGTTCTTTATCTTTGGCATCAAAGGTAAAGTCAAATATGAAAGAAAACAAAATCGATGATTTATAGCTAAGATATGACATAAATTCCTGTTGAAAGCTCCTAAAATCTAATGTATAGTATGGTGACTATAGCTAATAATACTGTATTGTATATCTGAAATGTGCTGAGAGTAGATTTTGGGTGTTCTCATCACACACACAAACACACATGCACACAAACAAAAGGTAACTATGTGAGGTGACAAATTAAGTACATTGAAATCATTTCACAAGGTATACATATATGAAAACATCACACTGTACACCTTAAATATACACATTATCTTAGTCAATTATACCTCTATAAACCTGGAAAAGATAAAGCTCCTTGGAAGTTAAAGTATTTATATAGACCACATGTATTCTCAAACTTCAATAGTTTTGCTTGTGGGCTTGATATAAATAACCTTTAAAGCCATGTAACAACGTGATAGTAACATTAGCATTGCCATATAAACAATGTATTCTAACTTCAGATCTAGTGACACAGATAAAATCACTACAGCATGTGTAGTTCAATTAACTGACAGAAGAAAAGTCATAGCCCTTTTATCTACAACGATTAGAGAGCATATTTATTTACTTTTGTTTGAACCTAAATAAGCAGTTAATAAATGAGTTTATGAATCTGTCCCTGGAAAATTCACTCTTAGAAATGAATAGTGAACTTCAAAATCAGTCATGTTTATTGCAGCATTATTTGCAATAACCAAGAGCTGGAAACACCCTGAGTGCCCATCAGCAGCAAATGGCTGAATAAAGAAGATGTGGTTTCTCCATGCACAGTGGAATACTATTGAAATATTTTTTTTTAAAAGGAAATGCTGCCATTTCAATAACATGGAGGGATCTAGAGGGTATTGTACTAAATGAAATGAGTAAGACAGAGAAAGACAAACATTGTGATTTCATTCATATATAGAATATAAAGGGACAAGACAAATGAGCAAACAAACAAAATCCAGCTCTTTTAGAAAATAAGAACAAAATGGTGGTTACCAGAAGGGAAGGAGAAGATGGACTGGCAAATCGGGTAAAGAGATTAATTGTGAAGGACTGAAACCAGACTTTTGGTGTTAAACATAGTATAATGCTATATACCTGAAATCTATATAATGTTGTAAACCAATGCTTCTATAAGACATTTTTTAAAAAGATTTATTTGTTTGTTTATGTTTATTTATTTTTGTAGAACTGGGGTATAGGGGGTGAGAGAATTCACCAGAGACAGTGGGGAGCAGAACAGGGGGATTTACTGCAACACAATGCTGAGGGGAGCAGCGGGACACAGGGAAGGTCTGGTGCATCGTATGTGGGTTAGCTCTCTGCCCGGGGATTGACCTCTCAGGTCTTAGTGGTGATAGCACTTAGACAACCCCTAGACCACCAGGGAGGACCCTATAAGACATTTTAAAAAATACCCAAGTGGAACCACTAGAACTGAAAATTACAATATATGAAATAAAAATTCATTAACAGGTTAACAGAAGATGAAAAAATACAAGACAAAGTAATCTTGAAAATATAGCAAGAGAAATGATCTACAATGGAACAAAAAAACCCCAAAAAACTCACTGAAAGGCCCTAGAGGACAAATCGGCTAGCATTGAAGAAAAAAGGAGGAGAAAGAACAGAAAAAATTTGAAGAAATATTGGCCATAAATTTTTCCAAATTTAACAAAAATTATAAACTTAAAAATTTAAGATTAAAGAACCCACAAACAAGATAAACACAAAGAAAACCATATCAACACATTATAATCAACTTGAAAATTACTAAGGACAAAATTCTTAAAAGAAGCCAGGCAGGAATGGGAAAATATTATATAAATGGGAAGGAATAGAAGAATTATCACAGCTGTCTTATCAGAAATTATACAAGACAGGAGACAATGACTGCTTGACAGGATCAAAGACGTTAATAAGCTTTAGCTGGACTAATTTAGTAAACAATAAAGCAGACACAGATGTCTAAATCAGGTATGAAAGAGGGAACTTCACCACAGATCCACAGACATTAAAGGAAAATGAAAACATGAGAAACAACTTATGCCAATAAATGGGACAACCTAGATGAAACAGACACATATCTTGAAGACATAAATTACTAAAATTGGCACAAGAAAAAAGGATATTAGAATAGTTCTATATCTATTATAGAAATTGGATTAGTAACTTAAAGACTTTTCCAGAAAGAAAATTTCAGGCCCAAAAGACTTCACTGGTGAATTCTGTCCAACATAAAAAGAAGAAACAATACTTACATCCCATAAACTCTTTGAGGAGGAGAGAATATTTCTGAACTTATTTTATAAATCTAGTTTTACTCTAATACTACAATTAGACAAAATCATTAAAAATAAAGAAAAGCATAGGCCAATATCCGTCATGAACAGAGACAAAAATTTTAACAAAATATTCAAAGTGAAACACAATATATATATGAAAAGGAAATAAACTAGGACCAAGCAGAGCTTAGCTCAGGAATTTAAAGTTGTTTAACCTTTAAAAATCAATCAATATACTTCACATATTAAACGATTATGGGTGGTAGATGTGGGGTGGATGTGGAGTGGATGTGGTTGTGGTAACATATAGTTGAAGAGGTGTGAACTTAACATCCCAAAATACATACAGTGTTGTACACCAAATTTACCTCACTAAAAATAATACAATTAAAAAATAAATTTTAGTCTGTCAAAAAAAAAAAAAGGCCAAAAGATATTCCTTTACTAAAGGACATTTTCTTCTCAACAGATGAAAAGCAATTATTCAACAAAATTCAATATCCATTCCTGATATAAAACTTCTCAATGAAATGACAATGGGGTGGTACTTCTTCGACCTGATAAATCTGTAAAACCCACATACATCTATCAATAGGAACAATGAACATGCCTTGTGCATAGATCCTGATTTCTAAATATTATTCTCCACTAAAAGGAACTTGGCTTCTTGGAAAAAATGGCTTATTCCAAAATTGGGCAGGGAAAGTATAAGAAGGGTCTATATTAATATCCAACCACAGAAGTAAGGATATATTAAACTATGATAGAAACATATCAAAAAGATAAAGGAGTCAGCTTGAAGGGGCTCCCAATAGCCATTCTGGGACAATATCAGCATCAAAATAAATAATAAAATAATGTAACATGATACAATCCACTGGAATATATTAATATCTATGAATGAACTGGAAATGAAGGGATCCAAGACAGTGTCAGAGAAGGTTCTTTGCTTCACACCCCAGAAGATCATCCAGGTTATTAACCTGTGGGATACAGTCCCCAGAAAATTTCATGGCTTAGCATGAAACTTGAACAGTTCTTGGATATCAGAGACCAAGCAGACTACACCAGAGGGGACAGAGGAGATTCATGCTTCATTGAGTAAGAGGTGGGGGAAGAGAGAAACCTGGATGTTGTGCTCTGGGTGGGAAGCCAAGGTACAAACTGCAGCATTGCCACTTAGCCAGTCACTCAAGCAGTGGTCCTGGGGAGGGGATAGCTGAACCTTGTGGAGGCACAAACACTTGACTGTGGGAAATATGTGAGTTAGAACGAGGGTGCTCCCAGCAAGGCCAGGTCCTCAATGAGAAGAATGACAGTGCACTGGACTATGTACATCAGCCTCACCCCTTGCGACTGGTACTGATTTTGTGAAGCACATGAGAGCATGCACTAACAGCAGTCTTGGGTCTGAAATTCCAGTGAGGAGGGCTACTGTTGCCACAGGCATGAGCTTGCCTAACCCCTACTCTTGAACATTCAAAACAGTGGCTTGACTCCTCCAGGCCTATTTTCCTGACTCAGTAAATGCAAGGTCAGGTCTCCAGACCTACAGAAACCTGGAAAACCCAAACATCTAAAAAGTATATAAAAACCACAGCTACTTGCTGGAAAGGTAGGAGCAATTCAAATGTATAAGCTACTACTACAGATTAAAAAAATAGGGAACTCTAAAGCAAAATGAGTAGACAAAAAACCACAACAAATGGCATCTTGAGACCTTGTAATGAATAGTTGAATAGATGAATAGTTCATCACAAGGAGAAAACAATTCTCTAGATCCAACCACAAACATGAAGAAATTACACTCATTAAAACATATACATCAAATAAAGGGAACATCAAAATATATAAGGAAACTTATTAATCTGAAAACAGACATTGGCAACATAATAGTACTAGGGACCTCAACATTCCATATTTATCAAAGGACAAATCAACCAGACAGAAAGTCAATAAGGAAACAATAGCCTTAAACATGGAACTAGAGGTTGTGGGGTTAACAGACATTTATACAGGGCACTGCACTCCCTAAAAGCTTGGTACGTATTCTTCCCTTGAGGAACATCCTCAAAGATAGACCACACAATGGACCACACAATAAGTGTCAATAAAATCATGGAGATTGAAATGATTATCAAGTATCTTCTCTGATACTGATGGTATCAAAGTAGAAATCAACCACAAAAAGAAGGCAGAAAAAACCTCTAATTGCAGAGACTCAAGATAGTGGATACATACAGACATCAAAGGAAAAAATTTAAAAAGCATGGATACAAATGAGAAGACATGAACTACCAGAACCTATAGGACACAGCCAAACCAGTACCACGAGGGAAGTATATAGCAATCCAGGCTCATATTAAGAAAATCTAACCTTACACGTTAAGGTATTACAAAAAGAACAAACAAAACTGAACACCAGTAGAAGGTAGGAAGGAATAAAAATTAGAGTGGAAATGAAATACATATAAAAAAGATAGCCTAAAAGGTCAATAAAACCAAAAGCTGATTCTTTGAAAAATAAATAAAATAGATGAACCTCCAGTTAGGCTTACAAAGAAAAAAGGGAGAATGTTTTAATAAAGAATCATATACAAAAGAGAAAAGATTACACAAGACATTTCAGAAATAGAGGATCATAAGAGATTATTACCAACACATGTATGCCAGTAAGTTGAACAACCTAGAAGAAAAGGAGAAATTCTAAGAAATAATACAACTTTCTGAGAGTTAGTACTGAAAAGTAGAAAACCTGGACAGGTCAATTACAAATAAGGAAAATCAGACAGCAATGAAAACTCTCCCAAAAACCAAAAGTCCAGGAACAGATGGTTTCATTAGTGAGTTCTACCAAAACTTCAAGACAAACTAATACCTGTTCTCAAACTCTTCAAAAAAATTGAATGGCTATATGTACTCCTATGTTTATTGGAGCACTATTTTTACAATAGTCAAATTATGAAAACAACCTAAGTACCATGTGACACACACACATACCACACACACACTAAATGAAATACTAAGTTATTAAAAGAGAGACACTCTTGCCATTTGTAACAACACAGATGAAAATGGAAGGTATATGTTAAGTGAAATAAATCAGAAGGAGAACGACAATTCAGGATGTCTCATTTTTATTCCTTTCTATATGTGGAATATATAGAAATAAAACAACGGCTCAATTAAAACCAAGGCAATAACAAACCCTAGATATCTGTTTTTAGAATTTTGGTTTCCAGAGTGAAAGGGCAAGGGTGGACAATAAGGTGTGGAAGGGGCACAATGGATTATGGTGGAGGGACTATATGTCACTTGGAGGCTATGGTGTGGAAGCATACTTCTGCAAAGGTGTGATCCTATACCTATGCATCTCATACACAGTTGTAAACCAATGTCAGCTCAATTAAAAATTTTACAAAGAGGGCCTCCCCTGGTGGCGCAGCGGTTGAGCGCTGGGCTGCGAGGCTGCCTGCAGCCTCTGGAACGCTGGTTCGTTTCCTGGCTGCCAGCGAGGGTCCCACCAAAAAAAAAAAAAATTATAAAGAAAAAAATAAAAAACTATATATCCATACTGATAAAGTTCATAAATCAGTAAATAATTAAAGAAATGAAAGCTCATCCTTGTAGAAAAGTTTCAACTAAAAATAAAAGAAATAAAAATAGAAATGATGGAGATAGAAAAATAATTAGTATATTCTAAAATTTTGGGGTGACTGATAATAGGATATTTACAAGTCCCAGTGTTCATAATTTACTAATTACAAAGGAAAAAGAAAACTCTACACGGTGGGTAAAACTCATGGACACTGCCTTATTCAAGTGCGCAACGTTAATATCACTGGCCACACTGGGACTCCCGATGGGGCACTAAGAAAGACATATTATCTCTGTGCACACTCAAAAGATATGACTTTAATCTATTCAAGAGGAAACTCAAAGTAAGGAATATTAACCCAGCTAACTAGCCTGTATGATTCAAAAATGCCAAGGACACGTAAAACAAAGAACAGGTAAGAAATTCTTTAGTTTATGCATAGTATTGGAACCAGAACAGACACACGGATCAATGGAACCAAATAGAAAACCCAGAAATAAACCCACAGATTTATGGTCAACTAATCTTTGATAAAGGAGCAAAGACTATGCACTGGAGCAAAGAAAGTTTGTTCAATAAATGGTGCTGGGAAAACTGGGTCGCTACATGCAAAAGAATGAAACTTGATTACTACCTCACACCATGTACAAAAACCAATTCAAAATGGATTAAAGAACTAGACACAAGACCTGAAACCATAAAATGCATAGAAGGAAATATAGGCAAAACTCTACATGACAGGCACCTCAAAGACATCTTCACAGACACATCACCCAAAGCAGTGATAGTGAAGGCAAAGATAAACAGCTGGGACTACATCAAATTAAAGAGCTTCTGCACAGCAAAAGAGACAATAACAAAAACAAAGAGAAACCTCACCTACTGGGAGAACATTTTTGCACACAACACTAATGATAAAGGACTGATCACAAAAATCTACAAACAGCTGATGAGACTCAACAAAAACAAAGAAAATAATCCAGTCAAAAAATGGCCAGAAGAGCTAAAAAGAAACTTCTTCAAAGAGGAAATACAAATGGCCAACAGGCATAAGAAAAAATGTTCAACATCACTTGCAATCAGGGAAATGCAAATCAAAGCTACAAAGAGATACCATCTCACACCAGTGAGAATGGCACATATTAAAAAAAACTAGCAACAACAAATGTTGGCGAGGATGTAGAGAAAAGGAACTCTCCTGCACTGCTGGTGGGAGTGCAAACTGGTCCAACCATTATGGAGAGCTGTGTGGAGATTCCTCAACCTACTAAAGATAGAGTTTCCATATGATCCAGCAATTCCACTCCTAGGTATTTACCCAAAGGACACAGAAACATTAATTCCAAAGAGCACCTGCACCCCTATGTTTATAACAGCACTATTTACAACAGCTAAGCTTTGGAAACAACCCAAATGCCCCAAAAATAGATGACTGGATCAAGAAGATGTGGTACATATACACAATGGAATATTACTCAGCCTTCAAAAAAGATAAACATATGCAATTTGCAGCAACATGGATGGAGCTGGAAGGGATCATGCTCAGCAAAATAAGCCAGAAAGAAAAAGAAAAATACCGGATGGTCTCACTCATAGCAGGAATCTAGAAAACCTAAATAAGGGACCAGGCAAAAGAATAACTATAAGAAAGAAAAAATCAAAATCAACAAACAACTATGAACCAGAGACACACTATGGGGGGGGCGGGGGAGGAGGTATTTGGGTCAAAATAAGAGGGTTGCAATTGTATGGGGAATATAAAAATAAAATTAAAAAAAATTACAACTGATGCAAAGAAAAGTATCTTCAAGATGTATGCTAATATTAAATAGTTTCAAAATGTGAAAAAAAAAGAAATTCTTCAGTTTAAAGAATATAAGAAAACAAAACAGAAAGGTTCAGTGTTAAGACAGTTTACCACTGGTATTCTTTAAAATTTTCCAGAAACAGAATAGTGCTATACAAAATTATTCATTCTAGAACACTGAGAAAAATGGTAAACTAGTATAATTATAGTACTAAAACCTAACAGAAATATTACTTTATATATAAATTAAAAAATCCTAAATGAAAGTCTTAAAAACTAGATTTGATAATGGCTAAGTCTGATAGAAGAATCCACTATACTGTCCTTTACCTACTGCCATATGGCACTGTTGTTTAACAGTGATAAAACCCACACAGTCATCTCAATAGGTGCCAAAAACAACAACCAACAACAATAACTAATGTAATAAACTTTAAGGAAACTAAGTGTAAAAGGATGTATGAAAGATGGATATTCTTAATCTTATTAACAGCTAGTGTCAGGATTAATAGTAAAACACATGAATAAAATCACAAATTAGACTAAGATGACTACCATCACACTCTTCAACACTGTTCTGGATATTCTCACCCATATAATATGATATAAAAGGGGTATGACTATTAGGAAGAATTGCATACAATTTCTTTGAAGTATGATTACAAACTATACTGTGTATCAAAAAATCCAACTTGAAACACATAGGACACTATTAGTTTAATAGTTTAGTAAGGTGGCTATTTAAAAGATAATATATATAAAAATGTAAAATTTTATCACAAAACAGAAGATCTAACTGAAAGAAAAGATATCATTAATAGCAATAAAAATACCTAAAGATACTCCCTAAAAAGAAGCACCAAATGTTAGTGAAAGATAAAATGAGAACATTTAACACAGAATTTTTAAAGATGTCCACTTTTCCCAAAATAACTCTAACAAAATATCAAGAAGAATTGCACTGGAACTTCCTCTTAGAATTTCACACACACACACACACACACACATCCCACAGAGCTCATCTAAGAAAAATAAACAGGTCAGAATATAATTAGAGTGTTATCTTACAGCATATTTAAACACAAATTCTTTAGATGATTTAAGTAATTAAACACAAAGTAAAGATTAACTATTAAAAATTAGAAGAAAATAAATGACCAGTTAATTTTCTGGTAAAGGGAAACATTCTCCAACTATAATACCAATGTGAACAACAAAAAAATCATAAACAAAATTAAAGTCAAATTACAAGCCAAGAAATAAATTCACAACGAACTGGTTCATTGTAAAAATTAATGTTCCTTAAGTCTGAGAATACTTTTAGAGTCAGTAAGAAAAATATGGGCACTCCAACAATTTAAACAAGGACATAAACAGATGATTCTCTATAAGATGACAAATGTTTAGAAAATGGGAAAAAAATGTTCAATATCATTATTAAGCAGAAAAATAAGAAAACCACAATACAATGCCTCTCCCACACCTGTTTGCAACTATAAGATTAGAACAAGGTGGCCCTGGGTAAGATATCACACCCCCATCTAAGAGTGCAACATCCTATAACTTTTCTATGAAATATATTCTCACAAATACATATTTGGAAAACTTAGTTATGAACTAATAATCCTACATACAAAAATTCACTCTAAGGAACAACAGAAGATGTGGACAAATATTTACATATAATCTAATTCTTTAGACAGTAAACATTTTTAAATTATCTAAATATTCAAAATTGGATTATGATTATTAAATAAAATATCCAAATAATTAAAAATTATTGTCACTAAAAAGGCATATTAATAAAGAATACTTTAGGAGTCTGGGAAAATGCTCACCAAATGATGTTGCCAAGAAAAAGGTTATAAAATTATTTTATATTAAATTATTTTAAATAATTTCTTAGATATTCTTTATTTTCTACAAAGCATATATATTCATAAAACAGAAAATACCAGTAAAGGTTTACCGAAAAATGAAAGCTAAATAGTAGAATAGTAGTTTATCTGAGAGTTCTGTCATCAAACTTCTTTCAGTATATTGAAAACATTAGAGCTACAGCTACCATGTGGCAAAATTGTATAAAATAACAGACATACATTCAAATATTGTCCATTGTTAGTTTATTGAGGAAACTGTGATGCTATATGCTACTTCTATTGACTTAATTATTTTTATTTTTTCATTATGTAAAACAAGACATGAAGCTACATAATTACTTTCCCATATTTTCTTCAGGAACATAAAAATCAAATACAAAGAAATGTTCAAGTACATTTAAAAACTGCTTCCCCACCCTTTTTCTTCCCAAAAGGTGGTAATGAAAGCTAAGTACAGTGTGGTATGAAGGATGAAAACGAATCAGGTGAAAGGCAAATATTTTTGCTAGATTTCATTTTCAAAATTTCAAATCTTTCCAACTCTTTTATTTTTTGCACCAAAAAAGGAATCAATACTTTTCATGCCACTCTTGTCAACTTTAGCCAAAGCCTTCTGAGCTGCAGTCATTTTGCTATTTTTCTGTTAATGAAAATAAGAAAAAAATTGTTACAAATGTAACATTTACAAGTGATAGTGCAAATCAAACAAGACCTTGCATGTTTCAAAAGTTCATAGGGAGGTAAACATTCCCTGCTAACATGCTTCATAAGAGAGTGATATATCTTAGAAAGTTTTGATTTCTATTCAGAATTCAAACCTAAGGAACAAAATATGTGAAAAGAGGCAGGAGACAAAATTGCCGCCTTCTAAGGAATGGAATGTTACAACCAATGGGGCACATTAAGTTCAGTAACAAACAATGGAACTGACACAGGCAGCAATTGTCAGAGAGGAATTATAGTCTGTATTACCACATGATGAATAATTCATACCAATTTACCATCTGATTTTTTTCATGGGCTATATGGGAAACCAAGGACTACACTATTGTATTCAAACGATGACCCATATTGCAAAGCCTCCCAGACCAGCAGGATAGCTGCCATACTACAAATAAATAATTTCTAAAAAACTGACTCCAAATATCGCTGCCTTGTAAATTTCTCTTTCTGGTCACTGTTTGCTTTTGCTATATCCTGTACTATAACAAGCATTAACAGAAGATAAACAGCAGCTGATTTTACTTGTTCAGCAGAATCATAAATTATGGGAATCAGCAAAGAATAAAAAATTAGCTGTCTCCCTGGGGACTATGAGACAAAGTCATTGTCAAACTATCTTTTAAGGGCACAATATATGGTCCCTGAAATGGTGCTTCTCACATTCTGTCACTTATAATTTAGTAGGCTTATTTTTTGACTGGCTAGTGAAAAGTGACAGTCTCTTTGAGACAAGCTCTCCCCTGCATTTAACTGACATCCTGGTCCAACCCCTCATCTCACTGGTGCTATGCTCAAGTAGATTACAATGAGAAGTAGCATTTAGAAATATTTTTCAGAGAGAAACTAAAAAATGTCCCTGCTTATTAGCTGGTTCTTCTAGGCATGGTAATGTTCTTTAATTTAATAGTTGTTTATTAAAGCATTTTCAAGTATGAGAATTGACTGCAGACAAAGGGATTCTGTGGACATGTAATGCTATAGCCAAGCAATATTTACTGAGCATCTGCTATGTGTAAGCACTATTTAGGCCCTGGGGCTATCTTAGTAAATGATAGCCTGAACTTCAGAAGCTTAAAAAAAGGTCCCTGTTATAGAAAGCATTGAGATAACCAGCTATCTTAAATTGGATTATCCTCTGATATCACACAGTCAGATAAAGAAAATAAATTAAAGAAAAAATGTTTTTAAGACATTAAGTGGAATGAAAGCTATTAATTTAGGTGAAGTCAACTTATCTTGGGAAATGTAAGGTCTTGAAGTATAAAAATAGTAAGAAAATAGTAAAGACAAGTTCTATATGTAATTCTCTAGAAAAATGTGAAGCTGTTAAAAATCAATTGAAAAGGCTAAATACAAATAGGAAAATTATTTGTACCCTCTATTATGAAAAGTATTAATTACCCTAACTTTAGAGTGAGCTCTAAATCAACAAGAAATCAACATGAAAAACATTACTAAGCCCAATATAAAAACAAGCAAGGGATATCAATTGACAATTTGCAAAAATGCAAATGGAAAATAAGGACTTGGAGAAACAACTAACTTTTCCTGTTAAGGAAATGTAGCCTAATTAGACAGACAGAAATTTTCAATAATAATATTCAATATTAAGAATGTACAATGAATACTCACCAGCAATTATGGCTGGAAGTGTAAATTTCAATGGCTTTTTTGGAAACCATTTTCACTATATATCATATATCTCAATAATCATGTGAGAGCTTATGTTTTCTAAGCTCTTACTCTTAGTTCTAAATTGTGTTTAATGAAATAATTGAAATATACAGACTATAAATAATACTGTTTATCACTTTGCAAAAACAAAAAATTTAAAAAGGACAAGTAACATGTATCAAAAATGATTAAATTGTATTTCACACAGGACTGAATAAAATTATTAGTGATTTTTAAGAATATTTAATGACACATGAACATTTTCACAATATGATAAGTGAAAAAGGCTGAATCAAAACTAAAATACATATAATGTCAATTTTTAAAATTATGTATAAATTTTAAGGCATGTATAAGATAAAGTTTAGTAAGAAATGTTACCAAAATATTTGCTGGGGTGATTGCTGAATGGTGAGGTTATTAATAATTTTTATCATCATTATAATTTCCGGGAAGCTCTGGGCAGCAGATTTGACAAAAAGCTCTTCCCACTGCCCCACCCAATCACTCAATACAAAGCAAAGCTTAAGCACACTCTGGCTAAATATGTTGCTTTTCTTTGAGTCATAAAAAAGTCTTCCTTGCCTAACATTTTCATTGTCATTCACAAGTTTGAATTAATTTTTAAGTCAGGAAAAAACTCAAGTTAACAATTCTTTAGGGTTAAAATGACAATCACGATCAAGAGTGCAATTGTGTCATCATGCAGCAAGCCCCATTGGGTTCGTATGCCACTATACCTGGACAAACATACCTTTTCAGTCTTCAAATCTTTAGTGTTAAACTTAGTGTAATCTTCTTTTGCTTCTACGGGCTCATGTGATAACTTTACTTTCTGCAATTCAGAGCAATGAAGTGGGGTCAAATGTCACCTTGACACTTAGACCATGCATTCAAAAAAAGTTAAATTTGGACCTACTTTGAGGCAACAGACCATGCAAAAGGCTTACTTTTTATGTGCTCCTTCACATTTTGCTAGTTATCTGGGAACAAAGTTGCACATCCCTTCTGAGAAGCAGCTTTGGTAAACGGGGGAAAATGACTAGTTAAGTCTATGAGCCACCTTCTTGGACAATCTATAGTAACACTGACCATATATTTTGCATGCACCGAGACAGAGCACATCTCGGTGACTACTGACTTCAAGGACAGTCTAAGGAGGTGAAGCAGGCAAACAAGTCAAGCCAAGCATTCTCTCCAGGGGGGTACCAGGAGGCCAGTCAGATTCACCACTTCATTCACCTCCTGGACTGATTTAATGCCCATGTAGGACTATAGGAATGGCATCATTCTATCACCTTTGTATAGTTTCATGTTCTTATCTCTTTGCAACCCAATTATCTAAAAATTTTTTTAAGATTTATTTATTTATTTATATAAGCACTGGGTACAGTCAGAAGCGCAGGAGGGTGAGAGAATTCACCAGAGCCAGAGCGGGGAGCAGAACAGGCAGACTGATGAAATACACTGCTGAGGGGAGCAGCGAGCGCAGCAGGAGAGGTCTGCGCGCCACATGGGACCCTTGCCGGGGATCAAATCAGCGCTGCAGAGGCTGCAGGCAGCTTCACAGCCCAGCGCTCAACTGCTGCGCCACCGGGGAGGCCCCCAATTATCTAATTTTATCCACACAGAACAACCTGGTAAAGAAAGCAGTGACAAGGAGAAGGAAGCACATAGAGATTAAATGAATAGCTTCAGGTCACCTAGCAGAAGACTTGGAGACAAATCTCAATTTTTATACCAAGTGCTCTTTAATTAGGTCCTGTGCAACAAAGTCAGTCTTTATTTCATATTTTCACCTTTCACACCAGCACATTGTACCAATGAATGTGAGAATCTTGTCAAGAACTAGACTGTAGCTTTAATGTTCATAACTTAGAAGGAATAGTGATACATGTAGAAGGCACATAGCAGATAAGCCTTGATGGTTAACATAGAGAATTAGCTACATGGTGATCAGATGAACATAGTTTAAAAAAATTCAAGTTCTTTGTGGAGATACCAGGTTAACAAGACCCAAAATGAATTGGTTGGAAGGAATGCATATTTATTACCAGTTACATTCTTCATACCCCAGTTTTTGCCAAACAAAGAACTGGTAGAATTGATGCTAAAAGATGTCATAGCACATATAACACGAAGGGATAAAATGACATGCCAGGGCATCCTGGAATATATCACACAATGTGGGAAAGACTTCTCATGGCAATGCATCAACTTCTAGTAAGTTAATTTTAAAAAGAAAAAGACTAATTTATCTTGTATAAATGACCTACCATACAAATGAAATGTATAGATGAAACTTTCTTAAGATCTGTTTCTGTACTTTTCTGTCCCTTTCCCTAATAAACCTGCCCTTTAAATATATTTAAAAATATATGTTTCTGCAAAAGGTATGTAGGTAATGTGTATTTTTAATAGAAAATTACCTTTAAGCAGGAGAGTAGAACTCACAGGTAATAATGATGAAGGCTATAATTTCAAATCACAAAAAGCTTAGAAGTTATAAGGATGCTTTTTGTGTTCCTTCTGGGTGGCAAAATATCCCTGATACAGATGTGATTATAAACAATTGTATATGTTTACTTTTCACTGATAAGTCAATTAAAAAATATTTATGGTGGGAGCTTAATCTGAAAGTTGCTTCCTAATAAAGGTAAAACATTTAATAAGATGACTAACTTGTTCACATGTTTTAATGGCTCATTCTCAAGATACCAGTTATATGTGATGACCAAACAACAACAAAAATGCTTGTGGTAGCTTCTGCACATACCTAGGTTTTATGTTATTCCTAGCATGTTTTTGAGTATGTTGGGAAAAACATAATTGTTAAACAATTTTTGTTATTTAAATGACCAAATCAGTACAGATTTGAAAAAAGTGTTTAAGAAATAATGTGGATCAGAAAGACAGTAACAAAGCATATGACTAAATAGGTATTGGTGTGAAGTGAAATGAGAAGAGCAGAAGGCCAAAGGAATGAGTGCTAGGACTGCTCTTATAAATGACTTGAAAGAAGGAACTCAGGAGCACCTCCAAATCCACTGATTACATTCAGCTCTGGCAGTTCACAGTGATAAATTTAAAAGACTGAAGGGAGTAAAGGTTGGAAGCTAAGCTTCAACATAGACAAACATAATAATAAGAGAAAAATAATGCAGAACACATTAAGGATGACAAGTTCCAGGCTATCGATTACAATACAGACACAAAGATATGTAATAGCTGCTAGAACCTATTTCCTGAAAACAATCAACTATATTACTGTAAAAATCAATCAAATCCTAGACAGACAGGAGAGCTAGCAGAAAACATTATCCTTCACTTGTTTAAAACTATAGTACCTCATCTAGTCCAGATTGTAAGAGGTACACTGGAGCCCCAGGAAGACATGATAAAGTAGGCGATGACCTCAAAAAGCAACTAATTCAGAAGATGAAGCTGAGATTTAGAAGAAAGAAGATGTTGAGATCTAAATCAGGGTTTGGCAAACTGCAGCCCACGGGCCAAAGGCAGCCGCTGCCTGTCTTTATTAGTGACGTGTTACTGGATCACGGCCGTGCTGATTCATTTATGAATATCTGTGACTGTCTCTGCTGTAATTGCAGGGCTAAGCAGCTGTGACAGAGACCATCTGCTTCATGAAGCCTAAAATATTTATCATCTGGCCTTTAAAGAAGTTTGCTCACCCTTGATCTAAGTCATAAATAAAGAAATCACAAATTAAAATGAGAAAATAGAAAACTGAGTCAGAAAAAATAAAATTATGAAACACCTTACTCCAGAAAGTATCAAAGGCTAAAATCTTCAAGAACAAGTTTGGGTCCATTCATGAACTAACTCTAAGTTACTAAGGAAAACAGATATTTGGGAGAAAGAAATAAGCTTACTTTTTCTAGAGAAAGAGAAAAATAAATAAGTCAATATGTGTATCTTTTTAGTTACAAGACAACTGTGTCTCTGTCACCTAGAGCTACTGTCAGAGGTTAACTTCACATGGGTCTGACCTACAGTAGCTTCTTAGATCGCATAGCAACTGACTTGACTTCTGCTCAGTGCTTCTTCTCCAGAGCAGAAAATATAACACTCCTTTGAAAATCTGCTGAACATGGCCCACAGCTAACACTGATGCACTTTAAATTTTCAGTCCTTTTCCCGACAAAGTAACGTATGTTTTTGAAGCCACCACTACCTCCAAACAGGATATGATACAAAAGAATTCTGAGTATGTTGGCCACCTTGAAGGCAGGAAAAAAGGAAAGTTGTTTAACATCCGTTAAGTGTCCAGTGTCCATTCTCAAGGCATTCATTATTTTGTTGGTTGGAGAATGACCTCACTGACAAGCTAGTGCTATTGTTCACTTTACTTTCCTCAGGTCTCACTAGTCTGAAAGTCAGGCCTGGACTGAGGGATGCTACGCTTTCCATCAGGAGTGGTTTATGACTAGTTTCTCTACTTTCCACATTTGGGAATAAACACAGATTGCAGTCCTGATATCAAAGAGCAAAGGGTGGCAATATGGGAATATCTGGAAGGGGAAAGGTTTTCCACTAACAGAGATAAAGATCACACACAAATTGCATTGCTCATTTCAAGCACATAAAAAAAAAGAGTGGTCATCCTTGCCCTAAAGATTCTTTGTGTCACAAAAAAAAACATGCTCTGTGCTCATTCGTGTCAGTAAAAATTCGATTTGGCAAAATGAATTTTAGTTATACAGAGTGTTCCTGGTGATTAATAGAGTTAATTACATCTAGATGACTTAATATTAGTTTTATATATACATAATAATTTTACATAGGTATAAAGATAAAACTAACTCTTACTTGGTTTTCCTAACACTGTATTTACATTAAGGTAAGAGCTACAAAACTAAAATACATTGGCGGAGAGCCTATTATTATAATTGATATTCCACAAAACATCCCTCTGTACAGGTGGAATAGTATGCTTTAGAATATACCAGAAGAAACTATAGTTAGTGGTAAAAGTATACTATTTTTCTAAGTCCCCAAAAATATCTTAGTCACATCTTTTTACCTTTGATGGAGGGGCTGACAATGGAGGTGGAGTTTCTGGAAGTCTAAGGAAGTGAAAGATAAGAATCATAATCATGATTTTTCATAGACGAGCACACAAAAAGACTGGGCCAACTTAAAACTTAGTGAGTCCCGCTTTCATCCAATAGTGTCACCTTCACACACATCTCACTGTACAATCACCTCAGTATGAAGAATGAAATTTCTCTAAATGAAAACCTCTTCATTGGGCTACTTAATTCCTTATATGGAATTGTTTGAACTAAGAAATAAAATTAGAACCCATTTGTTGAAATGGAATTGCTTTTATTTAGTTCTTATAAAATTGCATTTTGTCATTGGAGTCTTTTTTTCTTCATAAATGATGAAATCTAGCATGTATATTTTACAAGTGAAAACTATTTGAACTACTGGCAAAAAGTCACACAAACTTTATCTTTTCTTCTATTAAAGAGAAATTTAATGGACATATCTTTCTCTCCAAATCTTTAATCAAAATATAAAAATTTCAGTGGAAAGAAAAACATCCAAAAAATAATGGAATACGAAGACATATGTTCTCTAGTAAGACAAGAAGTACATGAAGATATTAAACTGAAGGATATGATTATTAGTTTAAAGCTAGCTTTCAACACACTTTACTATAGATACCACCTTCTACTAATTTTTTTAAGTGGGACCTATGTAATTTGCTAAAAATAGCAAGTAAATCTATTTAAAAGTCATTTTATTTTATGGATTGGAGGAGAAAAAGAATTTATAAGGACCAGGAAAATCTATTAAATTATCACACAGAAAAAATGTGAACAGTTGCTAAGATCCGAAAAATAGATTTTTTTCATCCTAAAGCCAACTGTTTATATTATATTAAAGATCTTCATGAAGAAAGGAACACAAATCAAGTCATTCTCAAACCCCTCTCTCAAAGACAGATTGTGTTTCAAACTTCTTTAGCTCTAAATACTGGTCATAATAAAGGTTATTAGTGAACATCTCATAACAGTGAAAATGATATTAAACCTTTCCATGTAATTTGCAAAAATATTTTACATGCCATTTACTCTTTCTGCTGTCATTTCTATAAATGCTCACAAAGACTTTAATTAATAAGATCTAACCGGGGTCAAAATTGTAACAGTTTTACCACCTGAAATCACACCAACCTATCATTCCAATCTAATACTCACAAGTTCCCACTATCAGTATCCACCAAATCAATTTATTCCAATCAATGTCCATTAAAAATTTTCCGCAGACCATACAGTCTATAACATAATTGCTAATAATCTCTTATCAGAAACAGATACAAGCCATAAAAAAAATAAAGTGCTAGGGAAAACAAGAAGAACAAAATTATTTACTAAATATGACAAGAGACATGCAATACTTACTTTAAATATTTAGATAAATCATCACTTAATTCTTTAGGGATGTAATCAGATATCAGGCCATGGGCATAACGAATATAATCCTCTGAAAGAAACAGAATGTAGCATGAAGGAAAAAAAATTAGGAATAATCATGGCAGTTTTATAATTAGATCATCCAGTTTTCAAATTCTGATTTTTATTTAGCCTTAACTTCAGTTTCATCATCTGTAAAGTGGGGGTGCTAGTACCTGTCTGTCAGAGTAGTGGAGTGATATTATGGATAAGATATGACATAGGATGATATTGAATCCGAGGGCAAGTTAGGGAGAATTAGGCAGCCTCAAGGACAGTGCAGGTGGGGACCTCGGGAGAATCAAGGAAGGCTTCAGAGATAAGGGCAACAAGAGGAATGTAACTAATTCCGCTGGGAATAATAAACATTCCAAGACTAAGGTCAACATTGTTACCAAACGCTGGCCTAAGTTTCCCTCAGCTAATAAAGGGAGGTGGAATTTGGGAAAAGGAGAGTGGTTTAATTTGTTGACAAATTAGGAAGGCAGCAGACTCATATCTGAAAGACCACTGTCCTGCCCTTTGACAGAGTGCAGGGATATTTATGCAAAGGGGAGATGAGAAGGGGTCAGCACTGAGACCAGTGGGCACCAGCCTGTTTTTCTTCAACAGCTGATGTTTGACTTTCTCTTCCCTAAAATGCAGGGGCGCTCATTTGGGAGACTGGGTCATAAAG
Organism: Talpa occidentalis; assembly: GCF_014898055.3. NCBI lineage: Eukaryota > Metazoa > Chordata > Mammalia > Eulipotyphla > Talpidae > Talpa > Talpa occidentalis. The sequence continues at coordinate 58,462,808 of NW_023604861.1, forward strand.
ATAAATCTATCAAACAAGGAGGAAGATGCAACAAATGGGGAAAGACAAACCTGTTAGATAAGGAATGTAAAGATCCCCTGCTCAGTAGCAAATTAAGTGAGACAACCGAGAATTAACCAATCACAGAGAGACTGGTGGAGCTTTAGAATAATAAGGGAAAGAAGGTATATATTCCCTGAGACACAACTGCACTTTGGCTTCCTTGCCCCTCCCTGGCCTGGTTTCAGGGCCTAGGAGTCCCACTTTATTTCTGTTCTTTTTCTCTTCAATAAACTTTTTCTTTCTCTAAACAAACCAGCCTCTTCTCACTTGCTTGCTTGAGAGTCTGCAAAGTTCCTGCTGCGGCTTCGTGAGACACCAACTTGTGGTGGTCTAGTGGCTGGGACTCAGCGCTGCACCTGCAGCCTGGGATCTGTTCCTGACTGGGAGACTAGGCCTGACAATTCTGGTATCAATATCAAAGATATGATGATAATGCAAGCATAATATAGTAATATCCACTAAATGATAGTTAAAACAAAAATTCAAGGTTGTTTTCTTAGTTGAGATCCTCGAATACAAATAAAGTTCAGAAATCAGCTATAACAAATGAAATATTCATATCTTTTTAAAAGGCTAATCTTTCCTAGGTCTGTTTCAATAGAGAATAAATTCAACTAATAAATATGTTCATTTAAGAGGAAAAACTAGATATCTATTAAGTTCTAGTTTCACAAGAGGCCTAAACATTATATACACACACACTCTCCCCTCCCCAAAATAAAATGCTTTTAAAAATATTAAAACCAAAATCCTCAGAATGGATAATCATTAAGTTTAAACATCTGGATCCTCAGTATTAAAATGAAGCTCTGGTATCAACTTAATACAGTTACATAAAATAATAAAATCTGTTTTCAAGCCCTGTTCCTTAATTCAGTATTTCAGGGATAAGTAAACTTAAATCATAAGATGGAATAATCACACGGGGATATAAAGTACCAAAAGTAATATTCCAGGCTTGTTGCTTGGCTAGTCATCTGCTTTTCTTTCTTTCCTCTTTCTCTTCTGCCCTGAAGCTAAGGTAACAATGTGCCTCAATATTAGTTAGAAAGTACTGCTACAGGAACCTCCTGATCGCAAAGAGGCCTCAGTAAGAGATTTCCAAGGCCAGTGTAGAGTTGAAAGTTATCACTGGGTCCTTCTTAAATGTGCTTATGGTTCTGGGTTAGTAATTATCCATTGAGTCATGAGCAGACAAAACTATTTTAAGAAAGCCAACATATCATTTGCTGCTTCTGGTAGCATACTAAGCTAAAGATCTGAAAAAGGGAAATAGGCTAAAAAGTATAAAGTTTACTTTATGGCACTATAACCATACATACCCAGGCCCTTATACTGAGTGGTGGTAAAATCACTGGACTTAGAGCTAGAAAGGGTGACCTTGGACAAGTTATCTACCTCTCTGAGACATTAGTTTTTCATTTTTAAAATGAGATCTGTCTAAATAACCCCTGAAATGCCTCCTCCTTAAAACAAAAACTATGATTTTATCTTTCCATCCATCCATCCATCCATCCATCCATCCATCCATGCATCCATCCATCCATCCACGCATCCATTTAATTAAACCCCTTCTCTTTTGTTAAAGCCAGTCAAAGACACTGACAGTTGGTAAATCTGTATGGAAAAGGCACTTTCCATTACTCCCAAAATGATAAAGGTAAGCAATCTTATGTAAAAAGTATTACAAGGCAGATTTCTGCATACGAAAGGTTGGATCAGTCACAAAGAGGTTACTGTTTCTAGTTTTTATTTTTCTTAATGACTAACGTCAGATATTTCAGAGTTGAATATTTAGAACTAGGAACACTGCTTTGGAGCTTAAAGCCAGAATAATTTCTGTCCTATCATTTGAGAATGTTGATTGCATTATATAACTTTTAAAAAAAACTTATTTAGCTACACACATAAAAATAAGAGGATACTACAGTGGCAAAAACAAAAGGTACATTAATAATGTAAAAGGAAAAATGCCAAGTGAGTCAATTCTCATCTAAAAACAAAACATTGAGACACAATAGGACATGTTTTTTGATGCAAACAGATGCAGTCCATTGGAGACAATGTGCCACATGAAGAGCACAGCAAAATGGTTAAGTGTGTGGACTTAGTGAGGCAAGCTCCATCAGGAGCTTAGTTTTACCATTTACTACTGTGGTGAGCCTGGACACAGACTCTTACTGTAAAATGAGACTTACAAGGAGGGTCAGATGAGATGTATGTACACTGGCAACTTAGTAAAAGGCTTGGCATGCAATACATCCTCAATAAATGATAGCCAGGATTGTTAGAGTTGCTATTACTATTAGAGTAAAAGAAATATTTGCTGACCGAATGATTTAAGTATCAGTTAGTGACATAAGTGAACTATGGTAGAAATATTACTTAGTTTTAAAATGAAATGCATACCTGCCACAAGCTCTACAAGAACACTAGCCAAAAAACAAAGTTCTGAGACACTAAGATTTTAAGATCACGAGACAGGCATTTATACACAAGCAACTTACTCCAGACAAAAAAGTCCTTTCTGATGAAACAATTTACTTACCTTCCTTGTCATTTGAAGTTTGGCAACTAGAGAAAAACGCAGTTGACTGTACATGGGCACTGACATTCACATTATTGTTTTTTAATGCTGCCACAGTCTGATTAACCTACAAAATAAGCAAAAGGCATTTTCAACTATAACAACTTTTAAAATTCTATAACTTTCCAGATGGTTGCCAATCCATTTAAGAGAAGTATTTGAGGGCCTAGAAATATCTTTACCAGATATCAGAAGATCAGAGAGGACAGTTGAGAAAAGACCACCACTCTGGGACATCTCAACACATGGATGTCCTCAGGCCTCCAGTCTGAGAGAACATATTGTAGCAAGTGAGAGCTCTAACTCTGGAGTCAGGCTGCTTGGGTTTGCTCTGCAATCATGGGCTAGTTACTCAGTTTTTTTGTGCGATATCTGTGAAATGGGAGTAAAAATAGTACCTATCTTAGGATTGCTGTGAGGATAAATGAGTAAAGTCCTTAGAACAGAACCAAGTACAACATATATATGTAATAATTTTCTAAACAGATTAATATAAATTTCCTACTTTCTAAGAATTTAAGAATAGTAACAATAAATGCAAACTTGCTATTTATGTCATTATCATTTGCTTAAAATACAAAGTAAATGCCAAGATTCTGTTCAGCATTTATAATGAACATTTATACTGTATATACATATATCTACACATCTATATAGAATTCTAGTACAAAGATCAATGAAAAATGAAATGTGAGCGCAGTTTTAAAACCTTTTCACTACTTTTTATAGCAGGAGCCTAATTCTACAGGGTTCATTTCCATGTTTCCAAGTCCAGTGTGCCCAGTAACATTGATGGAGGACAAGAATAGGAGAAAAAAACTTTTAAAAAGGTGCACCACAAGACCAGAAACCTGGCTCACATAAGGAGGTGGGGGCAGAAGAGATTATTATAACCAGATGCAGAAACTAGTATCCCAAAGCCCAGACAACACTAGTATCCCGAGGCATGGTCTAAAGATATGGAAACTGAGCCCAACAGACCCCAAAGTTAAAGACAAGGAGATTGAGCCCATTGTAGAATCTCTAACCCCTTTCAAATTCTACGTAGTTATCCAAAATTAGCAACCAACTGAGGGCTCACAAGGCGTGAGCCCCTCCCAAAGAGAAGAAAACTACATCAGAGCAGTCTCTGCACTGGCTCAGGGCAGCAATCCCACTGTCCACGTGTGACTATGAAGGTGCCTCTTTTCACCAACTCTCTCCCTCTGCAGGGTAGCAGCTTTCTGCCACCCGCCTGCAAACATGCAGGCCTCTCTTAGCAAACCTGTCCTTTCTAGGGCAGCTCTTCCTGCCCGCTTGTGTCTATGCAAGTGTCTAACTATTTTATCCCTTCCCTAATAAACCTGCCCTTTAAATATAACTAATGTCTCTGTCTCGTGGAGCAACTCGCCTGGAAAACTCACTGCATGTCACTGAAACAGGAGCTCTGGTGAAACCTTCCCTAGAGTGAACCCAAGGACCCCTACAAACTAGAATGTTTTCACCTACAAGATAGAGCATATGAAGAATCAGTACCGGTATCTATAGAACTTATAAAAACTTTGTCATCAACAGATGTGATCTGGTGAGTTTCTTAATGGTGTGAAAGTGCACAACAGCTTTAGATAAGTGGCTTTCAAAGGTATTTCTTTTTTTCCCACAGCCCACAGTAAGAAATACACAGCAGCCCGATACTCAAATATATACCTAAATACATGCTTTATAGAGCCACACTTCACACTTGCCCTTATTCTGTACTCTATCTTAATATATCTTTTCCTACCCTAACATTTCCCATTCCAAGAGAAATATAGGTAATGACCTATAAATTGATTTGAAAATTACTTTTCCAGATCTTATACAAGTCTGGTATTTTGGATCTGGAAGACACAAGGTTTGCCTGAAAGATGATCCCACCGCAGCATGGAGATACCGAGAGTGGGACACACTTCCTCTAGGTGTGAATCCCACTGTCTTAGTGCCCTGCCTGGTTTGGTATGGGTAACATCAACCTCTAAGATAACTGTAGGATTTACAAGAGCAAATGCACATCAGGCCTGTACTGTCTGACTTGGAAGACTCAAATCTATACCAACAAATGTCAAGAACTTTTTTTTATTTATTGGGTCACACAGAAATGGGTTGCAGGTGACAGGAAAACATCGAGGTAAATCCAGAGATCACAAGTTAGGGAGGATAAAAAGCAAAAGACTTCGACTCACACTTGGATAGCTTGAAAATTTTCCTCTTTAGTGTTATGCACAAGATGGGCTTTGGATTCAGATTTACCATCTTCTCCAATTATTAAAAAGGAAATTACACTTTTTATGCCAACAAGTACCGGAGAGGCACTATACCTTTTTTCCCAGCCATTTTAATGTCTTCTCTTTGCTGTACTTGTAATATTTCTTGTTGCCTATTTCTACATTGAATTAAAAAAAGAAAAAAAAGACAGCATTGGATTAAGCAACATGTAAAATCATACACAAGTTAAAATTTAAAAATATTTCACAATAATTTATATTCTTGAAAAGCTCCTGAGAGTATATTTGAGACATTTAAAAAAATCCAAACAGAATTTGAGTATCTCAAACTTCTTCCAATCATTGAGAATTAAAAAAAAAAACAACACATCAAATTATACAAGCAAATCTATAGAAAAGGTAACTTAAAAAACTCAGTAAACACCAAACAACCTTCAGTTCTCTGAATACTTTTAATCTCACCACAATGTTGTCAATGAAAGATTTCTGAAATAAAATGGAAATGCCAAGAAGGAAAACTGAAACTAAATTTAGGTGAAACTTATAAAAACTTTGTCATCAACAGATTTGATCTGGTGAGTTTCTTAATCATGTGAAAGTGCACAACAGCTTTAGATAAGTGGCTTTCAAAGGTACTTGTTTTTTTTCCACAGCCCACAGTAAGAAATACACAGCAGCCCGATACTCAAATATGTACATAAATACATGCTTTATAGAGCCACACTTCACACTTGCCCTTATTTTTAATACTTTTTAAGTTCATTGCAAAAATTCAGGGGGAAAAAATTTTGTTAACTACTTAGTACTGTCCTGGTAGAATTAGTGGAGTATTTTAATGCATTAACAATATAATCACACCTATTTCAGGGGAATTTATATTTATGGTAAACTCAACCTTGCCCTTTATGGGGATAAAAGTTTCACATCTTATAAATTATACTTCTCCTCACAATCCATCTAACTTTATACACACCATTATTAAACCATTGTTTCTTAGGTAACATTTTATTCACTGGTTTCTAAATTTCCATACAATCAGCAAGGCAACTCTCTGCCTCCTGCTCCCAGGCAGGAGTTATCTTTGTGATCAATGGAAATCCTATGAGTAGATGCAAACTTGCCAAATGTAACTCTGTGGGGACTGTCCAAGATTATACAGAATAATATTTTCTCTTTTTCTCCTCCATACCTGTGGTGGTAAAAACTGTTTACCTAGTGATCACTTCTGCAGTGTTAAACAGCTTTAGTTGCACTAAATGGTTTATATGGGAGAGGGTCTGGCAACTTCCTGGCCTTAGTTCCTGTCCATTTCCTCAACATTTCAGCCTGTGGTTGTCAACATGGTGGGTAATAAAATGCAGGGGTCTTGACCTTTGCTCCCATCTTCTCAAAAGACCTGTCACTGCAATAATAAAAAGGAGGGACAGATGCTAAGGGCACTCTAACAGAAGTTTAAGAACTCCATGGACAACACCTACTATCCGGGGCCGAGATCATCTGAGCACACAGCCTGCAGTGGAGTCGACTTTCCTAGAGACAATGTCCTAACCCATTTACATTAAGGGGAAATCTAAGCATATACAGCAGTCACTCAAATAATGCATGCTACTGAATGGATTTTAGACATTCTATTCATTGCCTAAAACAATTAATCTCCAAAGAAGCTCAGTGCCTCAGGTCTCTCCTCAGAAATCAACCTTGACTCCACTTCTTTCTTCTCCCTTGCTCTACCTTTAAATTTCCTAGAATAATGTTCTGCAATCTGTCAGTTTCCTTCATCTTTCCCACTCCCTAAGCACACTGCAGGCAAGTTTTTTCCCTCCTGAAAATGCTCTTTTGGAAAAAGCTAAGAACACAGGCTCTGAGCTGGACTGCCTGTACTCCTACATGCCTGCCGCACAATGTCACCCTGGGAAGTCGCCTATTAAATGTAATGATCCATACAAATCCAAAAGCACACTACCTGGCACACAGCACATACTTAATATTAGTTAAAATTATGAAATGACAACTTGCTAATGATAACAGTATCATAAACTAAAGTATATTTAGGTAGGCCTGTGCTAAGTGCTTTATACAGCTTTTCTCACTGAATGTTCAGAATGAATCTTTGGTGAAAACCATTATTTATACCCATTTTAAAAGACTGGAAAATAACTGTCCAAAGTTAGCTAGTAAGCAGGAGCAATAGGATTCTTAAACTGACTTCAAAGCTATGACTCCAAAGTATCTATTACTCAGGATCAATGAGGTCTTCACCCTCAGTATTTCTGACCCTGCCCTTCATGGAAAAACCTCTCCTCCATGGTTCTATAAAGCCTCTTTCTTCCATTTTTTTATGTCTCTGATGACTTTTTCTACTATTTTCTGGCTCTGCTTCCTCTGTTTCAAGACCAGCAGAACCTTTCTCCCAGGGAGATGTCAACCTGGATCAACAAGGCTGAACAAACCAAGCAGAAAGCCTGAAGCCCTGTGCTGAGCCCTATGGGTTGAAAGTCAAACTATATACCTTTCTCCCAAAACCATCCTTTTTGTTGTCCAGGCTTGAATCACACAACTGTTACTTACTCCTGCCTTTATTCAAGCAAGATTTTGCTCAATGTAATTTCTCTGAGATTTGTCCATTTTTGTTTCCGATAGCAATAGTTCTTTTCTTTGTATTACAAAGTAGTATTCCATATACGGATTTCCCTATTTACCCACTAACCTACTGGAGAGCATAGAGGTTGTTTTCAGGCTTTGACTATTTTTAAAATGTTGTTACAAAAACAAAGACTTCTCTGAATAGTCTTACACAGTCTCTGCATGGACATATTTTTTCATATGTTGGGTAAGTACCTAGAGATCTAATTACTGAGTTGTAAGAAATTGTAAAGTGATTATATAGCATTTTATGCTTTCACCAGTCAGGAGAGTGAATTCTAGTTGTTCCACTTATTGTCTGTTTTTTTTTTTTAATTTTACCCAGTCTGGTGGATATTAATGATACACTTTTGTGATTTTAATTTATATTTTCCCAGTGACTAATAATATTGAACATCCTTTCATGTACCTAGGGCTATTCAAAATCTTCTCTCATGAAGTGTGTGTTCAAATTTTTGTTGTATATCATCTTATTATTGTATTAAACAAATTCTTTATATTTGGGATATATCTTTTATGAGATGTATGTTGCCTCAACATTTTCTTCCATCTATGGCTTATTTTCTTTTTTTTCTTAATGTCTCTTAAAAACCAAAGATACTAATTTTGATGAAATGTAACTTATAATTTTTTATGGCTAGTTCTTTTTGTGGCCTATCCTAAAAGGTCACAAAGTTTTCTTTTAGAAGTTCAATGTTTTCATTTTTTTGTATTTAAATATGATCCATTTTGAGAGAATTTTTTGGTATGACTATGAGGTGAGGGTGAACTTTAATTGATTTTTATGGCATTCACCCTCCAGCGCTTCTGACTGTACCCAGTGCTTGTATAAATAAATAAAATAAATCTTTAAAAAAATTTATTTTGTATATTAAAGGTCATTTGCATAGTCATATAAATTCTAGAATTAGCTTATCAATTTCTATCACAATTAACAAAACCTGATAGGCATTACATAAAATCTACAGATCAATATAGAAAAGAAAGGACACTGTAATAATATTATGTCTTCCAATTAATGAACATCATACACCTCTTTACTTAATTCTCCTTTAACTTCTCCCAGCAATGTTTTCTAATGTTCAGCATACTGGTTTTGTACAAATTGTGTTACATTTATCAGTAGAACTCTATCATTTTTTTACATTATCCAGAGTGTGTTTTTATTCCACTGTCCATTGCTTCACTATCAGTATACATAAATACAGCTGATTTTTTTATTAGTAAATATATTTAATTAAAATATATATAACATCATTATTCATTTTTGTATAATGTTTGATTTTTCCTCTCAGGTGTAGTCCCCATAAAATTCCCACCACCAAGTCACCCATGAACCATCACTATAGTCTCTTGTGCTTTTCCCTCCCCTATTTCAATCCCTTTCCCTCCACTTCTCCTATTATATATCTCTGATATAGTCTGCCTACCAAATTTGTCTCTTTTTTTTTTTCTTCACTGCCTCCTTGGTTTCCCTATATACCTCCTATAAGTGAAATCATCCAATATTTTCCTTTTTCCTTCTAACTTATTTCACTGAGCATAATCCCTTCCAGCTCCATCCATGTTGCTGTGAATGGCATGAGTTTATCTTTTGGATTGCTGAGCAGTATTTCATTGTATATACATACACCAGATCTTCTTGATCCAGTAATCTATTTTTGGACACTTAGGTTGTTCCCATATCTTAGCCATTGTAAAAAGTGCTGCAATGTACATACGAGTGAAGGTTACCTTTTGAATTATTTATATGGTAGACCAATTTTTAGTAATCCCAGGGTCCTCTACACAGTTTTCCATAGTGGTTGGACCAGTGTGCATTCCCACCAGCAATGTACAGGGTTCCATTTTCTCCACATCCTTGCCAGCATTTGTTGTTGACATACAACTGATTTTTGCACATTGACCTTGTATACTAAGACCTTAGTTCTAATGAATATTTTTGTAGATTTTTCTGTCTTCTTTATATATATGGCCACATTATTTATAAATTTAGTGTCACTATTTACTCTTCAAAATGTATGCCTTTTTATCTCTTTTTCTCATCTTATGGAACTTTCTAGGACTTCTATTATTATGGTGGATAGAAAAGTGTGTTCAGCCTTTTAAGATAACTCATGATATTAGCTTAGGTTTGTCATAGATGCCAAATTTGCAGAAATTTCCCCATATCCACAGATTCACTTTCTGCTGTTTAGTTACCTGTGGTCAACTACAGTTCAAAAATATCATATACAATAAGATATTTTGAGCGAAAGATAGCAACCATATTCACTTTTATATAATTTTTATTATAGTATATCATAATCATTTCATTATTACTTAATGTCAATCTGTCATAGTGCCTAATTTATAAATTAAACTTTAACATAGGTATGAATAGGAAAAAACATGGTATACATAGTGTTCAGTATTATATATGGTTTCAGGCATCCTTTGGGGAATGTATCCCCCTTGAATAAGGGAGGCAGGTTACTGTATCAGACTGACGAAATTCCTTTCTACCTCTAATTTGTGGAGAATTTATTTTATGATTCAATTTTGTCAAATGCTTTTTCTTCATCTATTGAGATAATCAGATAGTTCTTTTTTTATACTGATTGGTTTTCTAATGTTCAACTTTTCATTCTTTCAATAAACCCCACTTGTTATAATAAATTATCTTTTTCATGTATTTGGTTTGCTAATATTTTACTAGTGATTTTGCAGTCTGTGTTCAAATGGGATATTGGACTAGTTTCCTTTTTGTAACATATATTTTTTATTTTGCTATTGTGAAAATTCTGGTTTTAGAAAATTAATTGGGAAACAGTCCTTTCTCATTTAATTTTTGAAAAAGTTTGAGTCAGATTTATTATTTCTTTTTTTTTTTTTTTTTTTTTTCTTTTTAATTTTCTTTTTTATTTCTACCATTTGATTTGATTTTTTTTTTTTTTTTTTTTTTTTTTTTTTAATAAATTTTATTGTTATATTCCCCATACAATTGCAGCCCCCCCATTCTGACCCCAATCCCTCCCCTCCCGCCCCGCCCCCCTAAAAGTGTCTCTGGTTCATAGTTTTTTGTTGATTTTGATTTTCACTTTCTTATAGTTATTCATTTTCCTGGTCCCTTATTTAAGTTTTCTAGATTCCTGCTATGAGTGAGACCATCCGGTATTTTTCTTTTTCTTTTTGGCTTATTTCGCTGAGCATGATCCCTTCCAGCGCCATCCATGTTGCTGCAAATTGCATGTGTTTATCTTTTTTGAATGCTGAGTAATATTCCATGGTATATATGTACCACATCTTCTTGATCCAGTCATCTATTTTTGGGCATTTGGGTTGTTTCCAAAGCTTAGCTATTGTAAACAGTGCTGCTATAAACATAGGGGTGCAGGTGTTCTTTGGAATTGATGTTTCTGTGTCCTTTGGGTAAATACCTAGGAGTGGAATTGCTGGATCATATGGAAGCTCTATGTTTAGTAGGTCCAGAAATCTCCACACAGCTCTCCACAGTGGTTGGACCAGTTTGCACTCCCACCAACAGTGCAGAAGAGTTCCTTTTTCTCCACACCCTCGCCAGCATTTGTTGTTGCTAGTTTTTTTAATATGTGCCATTCTCACTGGTGTAAGATGGTATCTCATGGTAGTTTTGATTTGCATTTCCCTGATGGCAAGTGATGTTGAACATTTTTTCATATGCCTGTTGGCCATTTGCATTTCCTCTTCAGAGAAGTTTCTTTTTAGCTCTTCTGCCCATTTTTTGACTGGATTATTTTCTTTGTTGTTGCTGAGTCTCATCAGCTCTTTGCAGATTTTTGTGATCAGTCCTTTATCATTAGTGTTGGGTGCAAAAATGTTCTCCCAGTTGGTGGGGTTTCTCTTTGTTTTTGTTATTGTCTCTTTTGCTGTGCAGAAGCTCTTTAATTTGATGTAGTCCCAGCTGTTTATCTTTGCCTTCACTATCACTGCTTTGGGTGATGTGTCTGTAAAGATGTCTTTGATGTGCAGATCACGTAGTGTTTCGCCTATATTTCCTTCTATATTTTATGGTTTCAGGTCTTATGTCTAGTTCTTTAATCCATTTTGAGTTGATTTTTGTGTATGGTGTGAGGTAGTGGTCAAGCTTCATTCTTTTGCATGTAGCGACCCAGTTTTCCCAGCACCATTTATTGAACAAACTTTCTTTGCTCCAATGCATAGTCTTTGCTCCTTTGTCAAAGATTAGTTGACCATAAATCTGTGGGTTTATTTCTGGATTTTCTATTCTATTCCATTGGTCTGTATGTCTGTTCTTGTTCCAATACCATGCAGTTTTGATGATTATGGCTTTGTAGTATAGCTTGAAGTCTGGGAGTGTAATGCCTCCATTCCCTTCTTTTTTTTTCAGGAGAGCTTTGGCTATTCGGGGTTTTTTGTGATTCCATATGAATTTCATCAATAATTGTTCTATTTCTTTGAAGAATGACATTGAAATTTTGATTGGAATAGCATTGAATCTGTATATTGCTTTTGGAAGGATGGCCATTTTAATAATGTTTATTCTTCCAATCCACGAGCAGGGGATGTCTCTCCATTTCTTTGTGTCTTCTTCTATTTCTTTTAACAGTGTTTTATAGTTTTCTTTGTATAGGTCCTTTATCTCTTTTGTTAGATTTATTCCCAAATATTTGATTTTTTTTGTTTCAATAACAAAAGGGATGGTTTTTTTGATTTCTTCTTCTTCAGATTTATTGTTTGTGTATAGGAAGGCTACTGACTTTTGCGTGTTGATTTTGTATCCTGCCACTTTACTGAACTGATTGATGAGTTGAATTAGCTTTTCTGTGGAGTTTTTGGGGTTCTCTATGTATAATATCATATCGTCTGCAAATAGTGATAGTTTGACTTCTTCTTTTCCTATTTGGATTCCTTGGATGTCTTTCTCTTGTCTTATTGCCCTGGCTAGGACTTCCAGTATTATATTGAAAAGCAGTGGTGAGAGTGGACATCCTTGTCTTGTTCCAGATCTTAATGGAATTGCTTTCAGCTTTTCACCATTGAGAATGATGCTAGCTGTTGGCTTGTCATAGATGGCCTTTATGATGTTGAGGTATGTTCCTTGTATCCCAAGAATTTCAAGGGATTTTATCATGAATGGGTGTTGCACTTTGTCGAAAGCTTTCTCAGCATCTATTGATATTATCATATGGTTTTTATATTTCTTTTTGTTGATGTGTTGAATAACGTTGATTGATTTTCGGATGTTAAACCATCCTTGTGCCCCTGGAATGAATCCTACTTGGTCGTGGTGAATTATCTTATGGATACATTGTTGGATTCTGATGGCTAAAATTTTATTGAGGATTTTTGCATCAGTGTTCATTAGGGAGATTGGCCTGTAGTTTTCCTTTTTAGTGTTGTCCTTGTTCGGTTTTGGTATTAGTGTAATGTTGGCTTCATAGAACGTGTTTGGTATTGTCCCTTCCTTCTCAATTTTTTGGAAGAGTTTGTGAAGGATAGGCACTAATTCGTCTCTGAATGTTTGGTAGAATTCATTTGTAAATCCATCAGGTCCTGGGCTTTTGTTTTTGGGGAGGTTTTTGATTACCATTTCAATTTCGCTAATTGTAATTGGTCTGTTTAGGTGTTCTATTTCTTCTTTATCTAGCTTTGGGTGATTGTAGAGTTGTAGGAATTTGTCCATCTCCTCTAGATTATTAAACTTATTTCCATATAACTGTTCATAGTAGTTACTGATTATTCTTTTGATTTCTGCTGTGTCCGTTGTGATTTCTCCTCTTTCATTGATGATCCTGTTTATTTGTGCTTTCTCCCTTTTTTCCTTTGTGAGCCTGGCTAGGGGTTTGTCTATTTTATTGATTTTTTCAAAGAACCAGCTCTTGGTTTCATTGATCTTTTGGATTGTTTTTTTAGTTTCAATTTCATTTATTTCTGCTTTGGTTTTTATTATTTCTTTTCTTCTACTGGTTTTGGGGTTTTTTTGTTGCTCTTTTTCTAGATCTTTGAGCTTCGAGATTAGGTTGTTTCTTTGAGTTCTTTCTTGTTTCTTGATGTGAGCTTCTATTGCTATATATTTTCCTCTTATTACTGCTTTTGCTGCATCCCATACATTTAGGATATTGGTGTCCTCCTTGTCGTTCAATTCAAAAAATTTTTTAATTTCTTCTTTGATCTCCTCATTAGTCCAGTGGTCTTCCAGTAGTGTGGTTTTTAATCTCCATGAGGTAGGAAAGTTCCTTGCCTTCTTTTTATGGTTTATTTCTAGTTTGATGCCTTCATGGTCAGAAAAGATGGTTGGTATGATTTCAATCTTGGTGTATCTGTTGATGTTTGTCTTGTGCCCCAGTATGTGATCGATCCTGGAGAATGATCCGTGTGCGCTTGAGAAAAATGTGTACTCCGTTTTTCTGGGGTTTAGTGTTCTATAGATGTCTGTTAAGCCCAATTGCTCTAGGTCCTTATTTAGAGCTTTGGTTTCTTTACTTATTTTTTGTCTTGTTGATCTATCCATTGTTGATAGTGGTGTGTTGAAGTCTCCCACTACGTATGTGTTTTCTCTGATGTCTGTTTTCAGAGAAGACAACAGTTGTCTGATATATTTTGGTGCTCCTTCGTTTGGTGAGTATATGTTAATGAGTGTTATTTCTTCTTGAAGTATTGTCCCCTTGATCATAATGTAGTGACCATTGGGTCTCTTTTTATCTTTTTGAGTTTGAAATCTGTTTTATCTGATATAAGTATAGCTGTTCCTGCTTTCTTTTTTGGCCCATTTGCTTGTAGGATTGTTTTCCATCCTTTGACTTTGAGCCTATTTTTATCTTTTGTAGCTAAATGTGTTTCCTGGAGACAGCAAAAGGTTGGGTTTTGTTTCTTAATCCAGGCTGCAACTCTGTGTCTTTTTATTGAAGAGTTTAGTCCATTTACATTTAGAGTTAATATTGATATGTTAACATCTGTATTTGCCATTGTGTTTGTCTTTCCTTTGATTTTATTTATTTATTCTTTTAATAACTTTTTTTTTTTGGCCTTCTTTCATTGTTATTCGTCCCTCTGAGGTTCTGGCTTTAGGACTCCTTGTAGTATTTTTTGGAGTGGGGGTTTAGTTGCAATGAAATTCCGGAGTTTCTGTTTGTCTGGGAAGGTCCATATTCTTTCTTCAAAGAGGAAGGAGAGCTTTGCGGGATAGAGTATTCTTGGTTGGCATCTGTTTTCTTGGAGTCTGTTGACTATGTCCCTCCACTCTCTCCTTGCCCGTAGTGTTTCTTCGGAGAAGTCTGATGTCAGCCTGATTGGCTTTCCTTTGAATGTTATCTGTTTCTTCCCTCTTGCCAGCTTCATTATTTTTTCCTTGTCCTGGATTCTTGGGAGCTTTACTATTATGTGTCTTGCTGTATTTTTTCTTTCGTCGTGGAAGTTTGGTGTTCTTCTTGCTTCTTGTATATCAATTTTCAGCTCCTTCTTCACATTTGGGAAGTTCTCTTCAATTATCTCTTTGAATATTTTCTCTGTTCCTACTTCTCTCTCCTCTCCTTCTGGTATTCCTATAACTCTTATATTTCCTTTCCTCAAGGAGTCAGATAGTTCCCGAAGTCTTTCTTCATTCTTTTTCCTTCGTACTTCTCTTTCCTTTTCTGTTTTGGTTCTTTTTATTTCTGTGTCTTCAAGAGCACTTATTCGTTCTTCCATTTCATCAATTCTGCTTTCATTGCTTTTCCCAGAATTCTTTAGTTCTTCCACTAATTCTTTGATCTCCTGCATTTCTTTTACTTCCCTCTTTAGGGACTCAATTTCATTCTTCTGATCGTTGATTATTTTTCCCTTATCATTGTTTTCCTTTATGACTTCTGTCAGTTTTTTTATCACGGCAATTTTAAATTCTCTTTCTGGAAGGCTCAGAAGTTCTTCCAAGTTACTGTCGTTGCCATCTGGGGGCTGGTTTTCTTTTTGTGGTGTGCTTTTTCTCTGGAGAGTTGCTAGGTTGCGTGTGGTTCTTCTCCTCCCTACTGTCTGTTTTCTAATTTGCCGTATGCGTTGGGACACTGTGTTGTTGGGACTGGCCGGCATCTTGGGTGGGCTTCTCTTCTCCCCTCTGGTTCCTCCTGGAGTCATCTGTCAGTTTCAAGCAGTCTTTATTGGAGAAAGGTCCCTGTCCTAAAATGTCGATGTGGGGGCACACTCCCCTGTGCGCCTGGTCTGCCCCGGCGGTGGGTTCCTGCTCCCCCTCTGGGCTTGGACTGCAGGCCAGAGGGGGTCTGGCGTGGGCGAACTTCCCCCGCTCACCTCTGGCTCCTGAGGAAGCCTTCTGCAGGTAGTCTTTACTGAAGAAATGTCCCTGTTCTAAAATGGTGATGTGGGACACATTCCCTGCGCGTCCGGTGTCAGGCACACTCTTCTGCGTGCCTGGTCTGCCCTGGCTGTGGGTGCTCGCTCTCCCTGTGGGCTCAGACTACTTGTTCGGAAGGGGCCGGGTGTGGGCTAACTCCCCAGCTGGCCACTAGCTCCTTCAGGAGCCTGTGCTGTCTACAAGTCGCTAGGTGGCGCCAGAGATCTCTCCTAGAGCCCTTGGGGAGCTGATTTTCCACGCCGTGGGACAGGGAGCAGAGCAGGGATGGTAGGGTACACCTCAACGGCTTTGGGGTGCTGTGTCTGCCTTGTGCCCCACCGTCGTGGGGAACCCACGCCCCTAACTTCGTGCCCCGGGTCTCAGTTCAAAGCCCTCAGTTCCAGGACGCGGGCTGTAGCCCAGTTCAGTGGCGCGGGAATGGCGCCTTTGCACCGCTCCCGTGCCTGGGCGCCTGGTTCCTGCTCACTCAGGGAGGGACCTTCACCTCAGTGAGGACCTCCGCGCCTCCCCGCAAGCCTAGGTCGTCTCCCAAGCCTAGGTCGCAGGCGCGGGGGCCTGGGCAGCCGCGATCCAGGTCTGCACTTGTTTTCAAGCGCGCCGAGCGCCGCGTTTCCGCGCCAGCTTACCGGCAGCCCGGGCTGTGTGCGCGTCTCCCGGGGTCTTTGTTCTTCTCTAATGGCGCCCGGAGCCGTTCGCTCACCGCTGCGGCGGATCCTGCAGGGTTCTCCACAGCTCCCGTTCACGGGGTGTGGTGGCTGAAATAGTTCCTTTCCACTCACAGTCCCGCTTACTGCGTCCGTTTTTCTTGTTGGCCGTTTTGGTTTGTTGTTTCCTCCCCTCTGCGGTCGGAGAGTGCCGCCTCTGTGGGCGGGGGAGGGGAGCAGGGTTCTGCGCTTCCCTCCCCTCTGGTCCTCTTTTATGGCAACTTTCTTCTTCGGGCAGTTTGCTGGAGTCACCCGTTTATCTTCCGTGTCCCAGTTCTCACTGGACCTGCCGCTTTTCCTCCCTATTCACTTTTTTTAATGGGAGATCTTACTCGCAGCGTCTCCTCGCCGCCATGTTGCTCCGCCCCCCTCCAGATTTATTATTTCATTGAGTATTATTTCTTCCTTAAATTATGGCAGAATTACCAGTGAAGTCAGTTAGGACTTAAGTTTTTTTCAAGGAATTTTTTTAATTATCAATTTATTTTTAATTAAACATTACCTGGACAAGATGATGACTAAAAAATACCCAGTTTGAGTATCCCAGAATGCCACACAAAGGTCAATGTAAAAACTACTTACTTTTGAAATTTATAAATTTTGATAATCAAGGAAGTTTATAATATTCATAAAGACCACAGATTATCCACAATTATGAAAAACATGATGGCATGTTCATTTGCATACTAAATTTAATATTTGTGGAGTTAGTGATTAGATAATATGTGCATATACTGAAAAAGTTTCTTTTCCCTGTGTATGGTGCCTATAAAACTGGTCTCAAACATCTGGAAAGACTGGGTTTACAAAATAAAGATGGAATAAAAGTGAGTCTACAATTAAATAACAGGTTCAGCAATTGGGTAATCAGTTCACAAACTTGAATTTCCCTGATGTATTGTTGAACAAACTGCCTGGAGCACATTTTCACATCTACTTTCTCAATGTTTTCCATAACTGAGAAACTCATACGGTCTCCTTTTTTTCCTGCCTCCTGGGGATAGAAACTTGGCAACATACTTGGGGTATTTTAATCAGGTAAGTTTTCCTGGCTCTTCCAGTTAATCACATCAGACAGCACAGTGCAGCTTTGCTTGCAATATGAAACACAGTGTTACACTCAAGATGAAGTTCATAACCCTTTATTAGTCCTTTCCCCTATCATCTCTCCACTGAATGTGAGCTCCTTTGGCAAGAAACATGCTGAGCCCCAGAGTTAGCAAACAAAGACACATCATTTCCTTCTTAATAAAACAGGCAGTGCTAACTAAGGTCACTGCCAATCATCATTCAGATACAAACAACCATGGCTGGGTTAATTCGGCAGGGAGAAGGCAATGGTGGGAAGGTTCTCATAAACCTAGCAGGCTTACCCAGATCTTTAATGCCACAGACTTCTGGAGACAGCATCTGGAGTTTAATATCAAATAGCTGGTTGGGGAATTTGAGGATTTCAGATTTTACTCTAGCCACACAGTGCTTGTGGAGATGATAGAAGTTAAAAAACATCAGCTTTCTATTTTATCTTTGCCTACTGTCAAGGATATTACTTAGCCACTCTACAGTATTCTTCTTTCTTATATTATAATCTGTACAATGAAATACCAAGAATGAACCAAACACTAACTTAAAAATAGACAATAATCCAAATTCAAATTAACAGCCAGGACCCAAAGCAATCACTAAAACAGGGTAATGTATTGCATTAAAACAGTAAGCTCACTCTTCGGGATGAGAACAGTATTTTCATTCAGCTATCAAAGCTCTCTCTCTTTTTGCCACTCAAAGGGAAATTATTAACAGAGGATAATACCAGACATCAAAAAAAATGTTTCTATTTTCATAACACCCAACAACTCTGAGTATTTTCAAAGCATTATACAATTATAAGAATAAGAAGGGAGAGAGTTGCTGTCAGACAGAAGTGGGTTCAAACCCTGCTTCTACCACTTCCAGTTGTTCAGTGGTGGTCAAGTTATGCAAATGCTGAGCAACTTGTATCCTCATTTGTAAAAATGTAGACTTTGAACAAGGAAAGGAAGTTGTTACAAGGACATAATAATGTCTATAAAACTGTAAGCCCAAAGGTAGTACATATTTTCTCAATCTATGGTAAATATTTGTAATGTTATCTGATTCTCATTTTCCTTAAATTACTTGAATATATATTAATCAATAAACTATCAAACAAACGTCTCTTGGTCACCTCACTGTGTGCCCAGTACTTAAACATCAGCAAATAATTAAAAATTTCTAATTAAGAAGTCTTAATAGTACTAACATTTACTGAGCATTTACTATGCATACAGCATTCTGCAGGCATTGATTAAATTACATTATTTTACTTAATTCTTAAAGAATCTCTTTGATAGATACTAGACACTATTAAATGCAATACTTAATAATGTCCATATGTTGGTCATCAGAAAGCTCAATACAATAAAACTAAGAGAATGAAAGCTTTTTGATTTAGAACAATGTTGCAGAGTACTAATTGTAATGGATAGTAGGAATATGGGGCATATATTCAACCCTTTAAACTATTCATCTTACAGATGAAGGATAATGAAGTCTGAATGACTTGTTAAAAACTATAATCAAATACATTTTTAACTTTCCTTGCAGGCCATGAGATCCTAAGTTTATATTATCTGATTATTCTTAAAGAAATTCTTTCCCCAAAAGAAATATGAAGTGAATATATCAAAATATTAATATTTGATTATTTGGGTTGGGTACAAAAGATACCTGTAAGCTTCCCTCTGAGTTTTTCTATAACTTCAAAATTAAAAAAAAAATACAACTTCAAAAAATTCTGTAGCTTAAAAATGAAAAAAAATCACTGAACTAAAAGCAAAGACAACTAAATCAATATTCAGACATTAAAAAAAAAAAGAAAAGAAAATTTCCTGTCATTTCTGACAACCTATATGGACCTGAAGGACACTGTACTAAGAAAAGTCAGGCAGAAAAGACCAAAATACTGCACAATTTCACTTACGTGTTTAATCTAAACAACTTCAAAGATAGGACAGATTGGTAGTTGCTAGTAGAGAGGGGGTGAAATGGTTGTGAAGATGGTCAAAAGGTACAAACTTCCAGTACAAAAGTCCTGGATATAATGTATGACATGGTGGCTATAGTTAAAAATACTGTACTGCACATTTGAAAGTTGCTAAGAGAGTAGATCTAAAGGTTCTTATCACATGAAAAAATAATTTGTAACTATATGTGGTGATGGATGTTAACTAGACTAACTAGACCAAAGCAATCACTAAAATAGGGTAATGTATTACATTAAAACAGTAAGCTCACTCTTCAGGATGAGAACAGTATTTTTCATTCAGCTATCAAAGCTCGTTCTCTCTTTGCCACTCAAAGGGAAATTATTAACAGAGGATAATACCAGATATCAAAAAAATTGTGCTCATTTCACAATATAGTCATACATTGACTCACTATGTTATATACCTGAAACTGATGTTATAGATCAATTATATTTCCATTAAAAAAATGGGCAAATAGACACATTTACAAACAGACACAAATGACCAACAGAAACATGAAAAGATTCTCAAAAAGACTACTTATTAGGGAAATGCAAATCAAACCACAATGAAATACAATTTTACCCCAACCTGCATGGATATAATAATTTCTCTAAAAAGGAGAGTAAGACATTTACATAAAAAAAGCTGCTTCGGAATCTAGAAAACTTAAATAAGGGACCAGGAAAATGAATAACTATAAGAAAGTGAAAATCAAAATCAACAAAAAACTATGAACTCTATGGGGGGTGGGGAGCTGGGAGGGGAGGGATTGGGGTCAAAATAAGGGGGTTGCAATTGTATGGGGAATATAAAAATAAAATTTATTAAAAAAAAAAAAAGCTGCTTCACCTGACCACACACTTTCCTTCTCAAAAGTGTATTATCAACATTTATATATACTAATTTTCTAGAAAATCTAGCCCTCAATTTTTTCCTTTTTTCTATTTAAATTTAATGTAGTAACACAAAACACAAAGTAATTCAGATTAAATTTCACATGGCAAAAGATGTATGCAATTCTCTGGGAGACTTAGCAGTTCCTTCATAATCAAATTCTTTCCCTAATAAACTATAGTTTGCAAATTTAAAGTAATGGAAGGCTTAAAAATAAAATCAAAAAAGAAAAATAACATCTCTCATACCTCATCCTCAAAGAGGCCTTTTCATCAAAATATACATAAGCAATTCCATGTTACTAGCTTTATCCCCTGACCCAGAACACAAATATGTGAACTATATTTCCTGATGTCAGCTGTGTATACAAGGACAGTATACTGAGATAGACATCTTTTCCCATGAAGAGCCAAAGGGAAAAGCACAGTACTTTGAAGTCTGGTTATTTAGATCTGGTCAAACAAGATAAGTGTAGTGCACGTCTATTACAGGAGAACGTCTTAAAAAGTCAGGTAATGCTAAGAAGTGAAGGAGATTAGAAGAGTTCAGATAATGTTTCAATAAATGGCCAGGGGTCTGGTCCGCAAGAAGGAAGAAATGAGAGAGAGAATACCTCTTGCTTTGAAACACAGGCTGTAAGCTAACAAATGCCAGTGTATTAATAGTTTTTGGTTTAAGTTAACTGTCCTTACAGCTAATGTAAGAATTTTGGACAATGAACTTAACTGCATTTTCAACATATATTAACTTGGCAAAATTAAAGTGACTTATAATTATTCCTCATTTTTTAGCTTTCAGAAATGCTTATGAGCTACTTCATTTGTCAACAACAAAAAGATTGCTGTTTCCTGCCAAGCTCAGCATCAGGGAATGTATTTAAATGGAACAGCTTTGATAAAACTTTGGCACCACACATCCCTTAACTCCAAAATGGAGCTCAAAGTCTGGCCAAGTGTGAATTTAGTAGACCCCTCAAGTGTGAAATGCAATCAGGGAGGTTCTCTCCTTTCCCACCATAAGCTTACACTTCTTGGAATAACCACTTTCTTCGTCCCAGAAGAACAACTGTAATAGTTGGCCAAACCATCTGTGACCCCAAATAACCACAACATATCAGCCTGTTGTTTTGGTTCTCATACTATGTTTCCATATTAACCCTAAAACTACTTGGATGATTTTTTGAGACAATGATGTTAAATTTATATAGCGCTTTTAACCTGTCAAAACATATTCACATACACTGCCTCACTTCCTCCTCTCAAAATACAAATAAATAGTTATTTAAAATTTATCTCTTGGTTACCCCAGGCTGCTCTTTCCACCCAAGTTCCTTGACTGCAGCATGCCAATACCACACATCCTGTTGGTCAAGGCATAAATCCAAAGTTATCTTTGATTCTTCATTCTCCCTGACCACCATCCAATCACTAAATGAGGTTGGTTCTATTTTCACACTGCTACTTCCTTCTAGTTCTATCTTGAGCTACCATCATCTCCTGCCTACACCACTACAGTGGCCTCTGAGGACTTAGCCTTAGCTTCTCCATTATATTCCCCAATTCTAGCATTGCCATGCTTGTAACTTCGTTGACATTCCACTACCATCAGGTAAAGATCAGACATATATAACGCCCTTCTCCATTTGAACCTTTGCGTAGCATTCCCACATCATCAGTCCTTATGAACCTAAATTCATCCCTAGCATTCTATACTCTTGTTATACTCAACTCCTTGGAACTTCCTGCACATGAAAAACTTCCATACATCTATATATGTATGGTGCTACTCTGACCACATGCCAGGACTCCAGTTAGGCTGTTCCTCCTAGGAAAGCAACACAATACCCATCTACCCACCAACACAAGTCAGGTTATAAATCAGTCATGTGCCTCCCCAGAAAACCCAAAGTTCATTTTCATTACTTTCTATTGTTATAGGCTACTTTTCATTGCCTCCATCAGACTTGAAGTAAAGTGAGGGAAAGAATAACATCATATTTATAATTATTCCCAGAGCTTAGCACTAGTGCTCAACCTATGTTACTTAGTAGGTGCTCAATAAATCCTTTTTTAATCAATAGATACAGGTCTCATGTAATATTATGAATAAGAGATCGGGGTTAGAGATCTGAGTCATTTAGGTTAAGTGGCTTACCTAAAGTCACAGACTAGTTCAAAGAACTGAGACTTAAGTTTAAGCTTCATGATCCCAGGACTATAGGAGACAGGCCATCATATTTTACTGGCTGGAATTCAACACTGAACACTTCAGTGCAACAGAGGACCAGTATCAACATGTGGAAGCAACTATGAATGACAGCTTCCCCTATGACTGATTAGAGTAAGTATTACATGCAGTGGGCCATCAGAAGCTACTTTCTCCTCCCAAGAATGCTGGTGAAGTGCAGCCTATACAGTTGGTACATGTTCAGGACTTGGGGAAAAAAGAAAAGCAGCTACATTCTCAGACAAATGCCCAGTCTTTTTAGCATCCATAACCCTGGTTTCAAGGTTCTATATCATACCTTTTTCCTCTGTCACATGTGGAAGTAACTTCTCAAGTTCACGAAGTTTCAGCAATAAGATGCAATTGGGAAATGTATCATCTACCACAACTTGATCTAGGGGCTGAAACTTTCCCTGAAAAAAGATTTTTGTTCAGTCAGAATACAAACATTCTAGTAAACACACTCACATTAAAAGAGAAAAAGATACATTACCTCGGGACTGGACCTTTAAACTAAATTCAAAGTCATTCATTCCATCTAAGAATCTCTAACCTGGGAAAGGTGCCAGAACAGACTCTCAGCTCTCTTTTGAAGATGGTGAAACATTAGGGTTCTAACCAGTGCATCTCAGGGCTAGAGTCCCTGGATGAAATAGGGAAGAATAAATCTGGAAAAGCACAGAAAAGTTGAAAAGATGGCAGAAATGTAGGACTGGTCCAATCCATTCAATTTGAAGAAGAATCAGTTGAGATTACAGAGTGGGAGTTCTGATCACATGCTAACACTGCCAGGAACAAGCCAAGAGGGTATACATGCCCCTCCTCCCGATCTTTGGTCTAAGGCTGAAGAAAGAAGTGCTATGACACACAAACCATCTCTCCCCCAAAAGTGAATCTTTTGTAAGAGCTGTCTTCCAATGCTCCCAAATGCACATCATAATAAAAGAACAAATAGAGGAACAAGTAGAGGGACAAGTGCAATGAAGCTGCACAGACATTAAATCAGGCTCAGTGGGCCTCCCTGGTGGCCTAGGGGTTAAGTTTCAGCACTACCACCATGACAGCCTGAATTTGATCCCGACCCAGGGAGCTAATCCACATGGCCCAGTAGACCCCTCCTTGTCTTGCCCGCTGCTCCCCTTAGCAGTGTATTTCAGTAGATCTGCCTGTTCTGCTCCTCACTCTGTCTCTGGTGAATGCTCTCACCTCTATCCCCAGGGACCTATAGCCTGCACCCAGTTCTTCTATGCAAAAAAAAATAGTAATAAATTGTTTTTTAAAAAAAATCAGTCTCAGCCAAGTTTATAAGAGTTCATAGCCAATGGGCTTTAAGTGTAGACAAGAATTGAGAACATTCTTTGTAAATAAGTTTAGTTTCCCTTAACTTTACTATTATAGCAGCATGGAAAGGCAAATCTGGGCTTCTCTGGTGGAGCAGGGATTAAAGTCTCAGGGCTATCAAACTATCACCTGGCATGAGTTCAATCCCCAGCCAGGAAGCTAACCCACATATGGTGCTGCTTCCCTGAGCAGTATATTTCAGTAGATCTGCCTGTTCTGCTCTCCACTCTGTCTCTGGTGAATCCTCTCATTCTCTCACCTCTGGCCTACAACCCAGTTCTTATATGCATAAATAAATAAAAATAAGTCTTAAAAAAAAAGGCAAGTCTGTCTAAATTATTAGGGCAGTCTTCATTAAAGGTGTATGATTTGGCCCCTGTTCTTCTAACTTTACCTTTCTGCTTTAGTGGTAACTCCAAGACAAAAATTGTGTCTGATCAGTTATCTTTCTGTCAATGTACCTTTTCTTTTAAGGGTGAAATATATTTATTGGCTCAGGAGCATGTGTGACAACTTATCATACCTTCCATTTGGTTAATAAGAGGCAAAAATACCTCAATTTAATTTACCTTTTCCTTCAGAGAGTAATAGTCAATATTCTAAGTATTTAATGCTTTAAGACAATATTTTATTTATATTTGATGAACTACCACACAGTGATAATAAAGATAATAATTTCATAATTAACTGATGTTTCACCCTGTTTTTGTTAATCATATATACTTAAAAAGGGCATGCAACAAGCAACTTGCTTTGAATATAAAGTTAATTAAGAGTTGAGATAGCTAAAAAGAAGGATTATTAGGGGACCTCCCTGGTGGCCTAGAGGTTAAGTCTCAGGGCTATCACCACTACAGCCTGAGTTCGATCCCTAGCCAGGTAGCTAAACCACATATGGCGCAGCAGAACTCTCTTTCTCGCTTGTTGCTCCTCTCAGCAGTATACTTCAGTAGATCTGCCTGTTTTGCTCCCACTCTGTCTCTGGTGAATCCTCTCAGCCCCCAACCCCCATACCTTGCATAAATAAGTAAAAAATAAGTAAATAAGTAAACAAATAAGTAAAATAAAAATAAGTAAAATAAAAATAACTAAACAAATAAAAATTTAAAGAAGGGTTATTTTTACTGATGTTAAAATAAATTTTATGATTAAGAAGGGACATCTCAAATATGCATACCAATATTTTTTGTAACAAAACAGGAAAAGGTGGGCCTCCCCTGGTGGCGCAGCGGTTGAGTGCTGGGCTACAAGGCTGCCTGCAGCCTCTGCAGCGCCGGTTCGTTGCCCGGCCACCGGCGAGGGTCCCACAAAAAAAAAAAAAAAAAAAAATAGGAAAAGGTCACATCTAAAATGTAGGGAAGGAAATAACTACATGTATCATGAGTTATTTTAAAGTATATTTCTAGCATTTGAAAAGAATGTGAGATGGTTTGCGAGAGACAACCATCAACTTAGCAGTATTTCTGTTTCATTCTGCATCTGAATCTCTTAGTCATAGCATCCAGAGACTTCAAAGTTCAGATGAGGATTAATCCTCCCAAGTCATTAAGGTTGGTGGTTTTCTGTTAATTTATCCTAGGACACACCACAAACAGGAGCAAGTTTCTGCTCTGAACACTGCCAGAGCAGAGCCTACTTGGTCATGCCTAGAACCATTTCTACTTGTTACAGACACATGGTTTACTAGCCTCATTGCTTGTATGCCCTAATTCTACTGGCTACCATGCAGTTTTCAGATAAAGGAAAATATGATCAAACAAGGAATAGAATTTCACTAAACAACAAAAAAGACAAGAGAAGTAGGAAAGGGGGAGAATAAAAGAAGCTAAGCTGTGCCAGGAGAAAGCATGCGAAGTTTTAAATAACTCCAAGATTAGGGTGCTGGTTGTCAGGTCTGTGTGTCAGTGCTCTCATCTGTACCACACATACATACACACGTTTTACACCAACCACATCAAATATGAAGTATAGGGTATCTACATTAGTAACATTAAAAGGACAGAGGAGATAAAGGAAAAAAAAAAAAAACTTATTCTGTTTCCTTACTGTCAATATCCCAAGCTGGGAAACTCACCTCTTTATCAGCCTTTATAAAGTAGTGGAGAAGCAGAAATAGAGGGTCCATAGGTGTGGCAAAGTGGAGAAGACCCCCTACAGAGTAAATAAGAACAAAGTAAATTAAATGTCTTTGTAGGGCAATTTTGTTATTTCATCTTACTCCCAATATTAAAAAAAAAAAAAAGATGAAAAATTATGTGAAGCTTCAAATCCAGAAGCTTTTCTTTTATGGGCCCAAGATTCTATGTGATTCTCTCAAAAGGCAGAAAGTAGTCCATGAGATTTTACACCATAGATCTTCAAATCCATGAGTATAGAAGGGAGCCAAGATACTAAAATTGACCTTTAACTTTTCAAATCTTTTTTAACAGAGGTCCTCCTCCTTCACCTCCCTCCTCATAAAAAGTGATGGTTGAAGGGAATACAGCCAGAATGTAAACTAGGCAATACTAAGAAACCTATATAAGTAAAGTTGCAGTAAAATGTAATTTCCTGTGTTTTTTAGGAAGAAGCCATGGGAAAGCAACATTACTCTTTGTACATAGCTCCTTTCTATGGTCTGGGCTCACATCCCTAATTGCCAACGACTCAAAGCTCAGATGGTTGTTACCCACACCAGACCCCATTCTATCCCCTTCTCTAGAAGAAAAAAGCAAAGGGCAGGAGTCTAACAAGACTGAGCATAAGCAAACTGGGAGCTCTACAGTAAGTAAACAGTGATTTCCAGGCTTAAAGGAAAAAGGGCAAATCAAACAAATTAGCCTACTACCTACTTTCCAAGTATCTTTCTTCTATTGCATGTCCCTCTAAGCATTTCAGATGCCCCTTCCACAGAAGAGAACCAGCAGAGGTGTTTTTTGTTTTTTTTTTTAAATCAAATGGAACAATAAACAATTCATCTATCTTAATACTTATTAGTACGGTTTCAGGAAACACATGTACTTACTTTCATTCTCTAGCACAGCAATCTATCTAAACAGACCTAAATTATGTATATATTAATCTATTTCATTAAGTTAAAAAAACAAAAAACTAAGAGAACTTTGATCATTGCCTCCTAATATTTTCTAATAGTTTCATTTGGATAGTTTCTAATAGTTTCTAGTTTTCTAATAGTTTCATTTGGATATTACTGTGTTGATCTAGCTAAACCCAACTGTAAATGTATTTCACTTAAATTGGAACTCTCATATATTGCTAAATGAGTAAGTATTAGCAGCAAGAATAAAAGAGAATATATACTTTATACCTACCAGGCAAATACAGACTATTATATTTGGTCATCTGAAAGCCACATAAAATCTTTGCCTTCATAGAGGTGTGTGATATCTATTAACAGTAATAAACCCCTTAACTGAGATGCCTTAGAAGGAAAGCAAAGTAGCATTTCTGCCTTAGCACTAAATGATGTCCTACACAGTCACAGACAGCACAGAGCTTAAGGAAAAATAAGAAGCACTCTCTGGAAACAATGAGAGAATGGGCAGAGGGGATGCAGACTGCCTCCACTATCCTATGACTCTCCAGCCTGATCCCAGAAAACAGATCAGAAAACACACAGTATCCTTTTTCCTACTGAGTCAATATTGTTTCCAAATTAAAGAAACATTAAAAGAAACAGAACTTCAGTGTTGGATAGGTACATGTGTTGGAGGTTTGGAGGGAGTGGCAGTAGTAATTTATATGACAAGACATTAAAAAAAATCTTTGTTTTCTCTATAGAATATATCATATCAATGTTCAAGGAAGTAAGATGATAAAAACTTAAGATCCTCAAACAAAGATAACAGCAGAGCAAAGAGCTGCCTGTCAACACACTGTTGTACTACTCCATGGTACAAAGTCATCTAACTTCTCGCTAAGGGTGTGCCAGTATTTTAGGAGACAATGTGAGTTGTTAGTTTAAAATTTCCTACCACACAGGTATTGCTCTAAATTTGCTCAAATTATTCCTTTTTCAAGCCTGCTCTGATGCCAAGGAAGGCTAAACCCTGGCCAGATTCCAAACTAGGGGACAGACCCAAACCCCCATGTTCATTGAAAATGTAAAAGTTTAGTTAATGGAGATACACATACATTTATGTATATATATACTAGTCACTTACCTGATTGAACTGATTGATTTATAAACCAAGAATGGTGTTTTTCCTTGAAAACTTTTATTTCAAACAGCTGCTGTAGATACATATTGAACAAGTACATGGCTCCTTCCCCTGTTAAGATAAATCTGCTTTTTATTTGTAAGTTTTCACACACATAAAAAAAAAATCACAAAACGTCCAATAGTTCTGAGGAATGTTCTTAAAATGAACATAAACATACATAGATATATTCTATATAAACTGACTCCAGAAAACCTTATAGTTATTATATACAGATGTTTACTTTCCAGCTCTCTAATCCTCACTGCACTTAAACCAATAAATAAAAAAGTACAAATCATTTATCTTATCTGCTACAAAGGCGCTCATTGAATCCTCTGTCAGATTGTGAGGGAAAATCCATTCTTAAACTACCCCAACCTAGTATTTCAGCCAGATGAACTGAGCTTACATGTGGGTCCCTGTCACCAGGGCAACAAATGTCACCCTACATGTAGGGTTCAACATATGGACTGAGTCTGCAAACCCTAATGGCTAGCTCTAAGTGAGAAAGGTAAGGGCCCTAAAACAATAACATGCTTCAAACTATAAGGAATATCCACTAAATTGGATGGCTTTTCTCTTTCATTCTTAAAAAAAAAAAAAAAAGGCTGGAAGAGGGTGTTGTGCACATCTGCAGGCTTTATTCCTTCAATACAAGGACTTAGCTTAGTGCCATGAAAGACTCTGAGTATCTCTGTCTCCATCACACGCTTATTAGCATGTGCCCTTCAGGAGGCTATGCAAAACTTTCTGTGGCTCTATTTCCATACCTGTAAAATGGGAGCAATGCTGAACCTAACCTCACAGGGTTTTTATAAGGATTAAAATGACAGTATCTATGTAAAGTTCCTAGAACAGCACTTAGTGTACAGTAAATGTTAGCCTTAATTTTTCTATAGTCAATATAACAAAAACATTTGTTTCTCCATTGTCTAGACATTCA
Source organism: Talpa occidentalis (assembly GCF_014898055.3). Taxonomy (NCBI): domain Eukaryota; kingdom Metazoa; phylum Chordata; class Mammalia; order Eulipotyphla; family Talpidae; genus Talpa; species Talpa occidentalis. Next base: position 58,492,009 of record NW_023604861.1, read on the forward strand.
GATAAAACAAATTTTATCAGATCAATTTTTTTGGTACCTTTACGTTTTTTAAATGCCTTGAAACCTTTACTGTTATCGGGCCTCCCCTGGTGGCGCAGCGGTTGAGGGCTGGGCTGCGAAGCTGCCCGCAGCCTCTGCAGCACCCGTTCAATCCCCGGCCATGGGTGAGGGTCCCACATGGCATGACAGACCTTTCCTGTCTCGCCCACTGCTCCCCTCAGCAGTGTATTTTATCAGTCTGCCTGTTCTGTTCCCCATTCTGTCTCTGGTGAATTCCCTCACCCTCCCGCACTTCTGACTGTACCCAGTGCTTGTATAAGTAAATAAATAAATCTTAAAAAAAAAAAAAAAAAAACCCTTTCCTGTTATCTAAACCTCTTGAAGAAACATTTATTACCTCTCTTAGTCTTATGCATAACTAAGTTCCAAATAATACAGCTGACCAATTACATTTGATTTCATTTTGAAGAGAAACCTGGAGGAAGTAAAAAAAAATTTTCCCTCTGTTGCTGCTATTTATATCTTCCTAACAATAACAAGTCAGTACTCCTTGATTTTTCTCTTGCTTTCATTGATCAGTGTTATAGTCACTAAGAGAATGCTCCAGATTTTTAAATATCAAGTGTCTATGTAAAACCTTATAAAATAACCTGATAAATCTTATAAAAAGATTAAATGGAATAATAATTCCACATAGAGATAAATAATATCACCAATATTCAGTACATGTTTATAATATATTTTAATACTTTGCCTAAAGATTAGAGAACAAAACAGAAAATACATTGAATATAAAGGTAAAATAAAATTATTTCCAATAAAATGTGTATCTTTAATATACAAGGCTTTTAATAAAAATAAAATTACTCTTCCACAAGGCAAAAACAGATTACTCTTTGGTGAGGAAAAAAGCAAAGTACAACTCAAAATGAAACTACCCAAATCTTGGCAAGCCAGGTAAAAGCTTCTTTTTTCTTTACTCTGGTTGTTTATTTTACTTATACCACAAAATGAATAAAAATAGAGGCCAGTGTTAGACAATTACTCCTACGAAAGTTAGTTTAAGAAAGTCAAAGTTTTCAGGAGCCTCCCTAGTGGCCTAGGGGTTAAGTCTTAGTGCTGTCACACTATCACTGCTATGGCCTGAGTTCCATGCCCAGTCAGGGAGATAATCCACACATGGCACAGCAGACCTCTCCTGTCTCACCTGCTGCTCCTCTTAGCAGTATATTTCAGTAAATCTGCCTGTTTTACTCCCCACTCTATCTCAGGTGAATCCTTTTACCCCCGCACCTGGCCTACACCCCAGTTCTTCTATGCAAAAATAAATTAAAAAAGAAAAAAAAGCCCAAGTTTTCAGAGAGAAATCAAACATACTACTTTTCTGTTTTGCCAGTATTTCTGATGAATAGTTCTAGTTCTATAGATAAAAATTATAAAAAGAAATAAAAAATGTTTAGATGCAGTGAATTATCTGGGGAGACTGACTAGTAATGTCATTACCTTGCTTTTGCCATCTTATAAAGGCATCTTACCTTTAAAAATTATTCTGAAAGAGTAAATACACAAAGCAAATTAGTCTATACTCCTTCTAGTCACAATGTTTAAAAATATCCAAGGGAGGAAAGAACATACCTGTACATGGGTTAACCAGTTTTACAATCATAAGTCCACTTTTTGCCTTCTTTGAAGCATCTTTGAAATATTCTGAAAGAAATGTTGAATTTGAAAAATTATTTTTATTGTTACTATTAATATTAATCTGAAATAGCACATTTTAAGAATAAATACTGGACATATATTTTTTGCCTATAATTGTGACTACCTAATCACATTCTCTGCCCATTTTTCTGGTGGGATAGTCTTCTTTCTTTCACTATCAAATGAGAAGTCTTTACAGAGTAAGTTTATCAGCTATGTTTCTAGTATTTTTTTTTTTGCCTTATAAAAGATATAAAATCCTTATGTAGCCATATCAATATTTTTCATCATGGTTGTAACCTTTGTGTCTTACTTAAAAAGATTTTCTCTTCCTGAAGATTTTGTGAATTGCCTGTATTTTCTTCTCATACTTCTACAGTATATCTTTAACCTATCTGGGATATGTGTAGGCTAAAGACATGAGAAGGAAATCCAAATTTAATTTCTTCTTAAAATGAGTTGTCCAGTTGTACCGCTATCATCCATTGAAAAATGCCCCACTGAAATAATTCCTTTATACTAAATATTTAAAATACATTCATGAGTTAGTCTCCAGGCATTCTACTTTGGCCTACTAATGTGTATATACATTAGCATTAGTGTATATCAAGCACGTCTAGAAATTGATTTACTCATAAATAGCTAAAATATAACTTTTTAAATAAAATAATAGTGACATTAAATACATGAAGAAAAAAATCTAATTTTGAGATTTCCACTTGCAACCAAGTGGGGTAACAGGAACCCAATTTATCCTCCCACCTGAAACAACAAACACACACACATAATTACTATTTTCAAGACATTGGACATTAAGCCATGTAGGACAGTGGTCTCCAAGAGATGGGAAACAGATCAGGTGAGTCCTGAGATTGCCCCAGTTTACTGCCTTGGGAGAGTTTTCAGATCATAACACAGAATGCGAGAAACCAGGAGAAGCCAGGCAGACTCTTTGAATGGAAGAGATGGAGCTGAGAGTTTTGGAGACACCACAGCTAGAGTCCCCAAATCAGCATACAGAAAAGAGGGCTACAAAGAAAACCCTGGGGATCTACAAAGCTACCGGTTTCCACTGTCAGTACATCCAACTGATGAAACTACTTGGGAGCCAGGAGAAAAATATGAACAGATTAGAGAGAAAGTAACTCACACTCAGGCCCCAGAATTGGGTCTGTTCCTAGATGGAACCTCAATCCTCAAACTTCACAGAGCATTGGGCAGAGAACACAAAAGGGTCTTGCTTCACTAGTAGGGAATAAATAGTCATAGACTAGATGCTCCTCTGGTCTTACCAAACTAATTTTAAAAGCAAGACCTTAGAAAACATCAAGTTGTTTCCAAGAACCTTTAACTATGTCCCAGAATGAAGCTCAGATTATTTATAGGAACACACAAGTACTCACATCCAAAAAGGCAAAATTCACAATGTCTGGTATCTATTCAAATATTACCAAAGAAGCAGAAATATATGGCCAATAATGAGAAAAATAATCAATTATTAAGAGATGAATACTGATATTAGACAGATTAGAATTAACACACAGTGGCATTAAAAACAGTATCCCTCACTTTAAAAAAGTTAAGCAGGGACATAGAAGATTTTTTAAAAAACCCAAATTGATAGAATTAATGGCAGAAGATTGATGAATTTGAAGACAGCATTAAAAACTACTTAAAATGGGGGCCTCCCCGGTGGCGCAGTGAGCCGGGCGATGGTCCCCCACATGGTGCGCAGACCTCTCCTGCCACACCCACTGCTCCCCTCAGCAGTGTATTTCGTCAGTCTGCCTGCTCTGCTCTCCACTCTGACTGGTGAATTCTCTCACCCTCCCGCGCTTCTGACTGTGCCCAGTGCTTGTATAAATAAATAAATAACTCTTTGGGGGGGAAAAAAACTACTTAAAATGAAAACACAGAGAAAATAAGAATTTAAAATTAAAAGATTATCAGTGAACTATATCCTGATAATATATAAAGAATTGGAATTCCTGAAAATGAGGAGGTGGGGAACAAAAAGAAATCTGAAGAAAGCATTACTGAACAATGCTTTCATGAAAACTATATATGTATCTACACATCCTAGAAGTTCAATAAACCCAAAGCATAAGAAACAGGATTAAATACATATATATCAAAATCAAGTAATAAAAAGAAATCTTAAAGCAAATAGAGAGGGGAAAAAGAGACACGTCATATACAGAGAAACGAAGTTAAAAATGACAGTAAATTTCTTGTGAGAAACACAAGACAGGAGACAATGGAGAAACATCTTTAAAGTATTAAAACATGATGAAACCAGAGAAAACACACTCAAAAATGAAGGTGATAAATAGTCTTTTTCAGACATATAAAAGCTGAAAGAAATAATTACCAACAGACCCGCACTACCAGAAATGCTAAAGGAAGTCCTTCTGGCAGAAGGAATATGATACCAGATAAAAATATGAATCTAAACAAAGAAACAAGGAGCGCTAGTAATGGTGACTACAGGGGCAAATATGAATTTTTCTTATTATTTAAATCTCTTTAAAGATGACTGACTAAACAAAGAGAGTGGGGTTTATACACATATAAATAAAATATAACAGCATGACAGCTTGGAAGGGAAGAAATAAAAGTAGCATACTCCTGCAAGATTCTTATATGTGAAGGGGTATACATTGCTACTTGAAGGTAGATGTGACCAGCTAAAAGAGTAAAATAAAACCTAAAGTGGCCACTAAAATTACAAAATTGCCAACACCAATAAGAGAACAAAGGAGAGAAAACAGAATCATAAAAAAATACTCAATTCAAGGCAAGACAAAATGGGAGTAAAAGAAGTACCAAAAAAACAAACAGATGAGACAAACAGAATATAAACGGCAAAAGGACAGAGTTAAACCTAACCATACAGAAAATCACATTCAATGCAAATGATCTGTACAATCCAATTAAAAGCAACACCCTTTAAATATTAAGACACAAACAGATTAAAAGTAAAAGAAAGGAAGAAGATACATCATGCCTGTCCTATTAGTAATAAGTACAAGAAAGACGAAATGGTTCTTAATACCAGGCAAAGAACACTGCCAAGATAAAGAAGGTCTTTTCTTAATGATAGAAGGATCAAGAGGAATTAACAACCCTAAATATTTACACTCCCAAAGATGCACAAAGTAAGAACTGACAGAACTCCCTGCTCCATCTCTAACCCCTGGCAACCACTAATGTGTCTTCACCTCTATAATTTTGTCATTTTGAGAGTGCTATCTAAACGGAACCATACTGAGTCCATTTTAAGAATCTTTTAGGACTTTCTGCAGCTTATAAAAATATAAAGGGTGAAGTTTAGCACTGTTAAAACTTTTCCAAAAAAACTAAAACAGGTTGTGGTTTTCTCTCCTTTCACCCCCTGCTGCTTCTCACTTTTCCAGCATCAGATGTTTTTACTATATCTCAAGGCATAAAAAGATGGCTTCTCTAGTTCAGCAGTATACACTTCTATTTTATTTCAGTACTACAGTAAATCTGTCAACTTTAACTTGGTGAATTATTAATATTTTTTTGTTTCCTTTTTTCCAAAGAAAACTTTTCTATTGAACCTTGCCAGTTCTCGCTTCAGCTTTCTTATTCCTCCAGAGTTTAAAATAATTAAAATTTACCAATACTGAGAATCTAAAAATTATATATTTAATAACCATATAAGGGAAGAGTGTTTCTGCTTTTCCCAGGCAGAGCAGTAAATCCAGAGGATTAGCTATAGCCTAAAATGTCAAACTCTGAGAACTTTAGAATTACCAAATACAAATAAATACTAACATGACATTAATGTGTTCTGCTGCAAATGCTAGTGTTCCCAAAATATGCTTTGACCTACTTTAGCATACATAACACTATTTGGTAGGGGAAAAAAGTCATCTTTTCTCACATTGTGCAGAGAAAACAACTGGCTGTTGAACTAAGTCTTTCAACACAGAATTCCAAGTGAGATGTTATACTCATGTTGTTTTGCCTCTCTTTATAGAATGCATTTCAAAACTAATCTCTCCTGTCCACTTCATTCATCTACTTATCAATTGTGATTAGCAAAAACCTATCCTGCCCTTATACTTGGGGAACTTTTGAGTGTTCCAAGGAACAGATAGATAATAAACAATCACAGACATAAATTAGACTGTAAATGTAACTGTGTGCCATGTAACAAGTGTCAGAAGAAGAAATACATGGAGTATGAAACCTAACAATAGTTAGAGGAAGCCAGGGAAGGCTTGCTGTGGTAGCACTAGTTAAATTCTTTGCTTCAATGGGTAAGGAGTCACTGGAATTACACATTCACTTTACCTGATGAAGCTTTAGTTGGCTCCTGGGCCAAACCCAGTGCATAGAAGGATTTTGATTGATATGAACATTTAAAAAAAATTTAAATTAGGTTCCAATATTTGGGAATCATAAGTCAGACAATATACTTTCCTAATTACAAAAAGCATTAAAGATTTGCCTTGCACAACAAAAAAATCTAGCAACAACAAAAGTAATTTGTCAAATGGAGCTACCATTCTCCAGTTCCTTTACAACATCTTGTATTCTCATCTCATGGCTGGGTGATTATCACAGGCCCTGTCTGCCATCACTAAACTACCTTGTTACTTGCTTGATTCAATGTACCCACAGCAGTACCTAGAAAATAGCAAATGCTTAATAAATAAACATAAATAAATAAATAACGAACACCACCATCTTACTGAATCTTTTCTCATACAACCAATTTTATGTCACCAGGTCAGATACTTTTCTAGGCAATGAGGCTACAGCTGTGAAAAAAAAAACAAAGCCTCCTTTCTTCACGGAAAGGCGGCATTCAATACACTTCCTTCTTTGTACACTGTCTACTTATTTTATATCCTCATATCTAGTCATCCAATTCCTGTGGGGCAGAGACTAGGACCCAGATCTGGTAGGCCGTGCAAGCCCTGGTTTCAGAATTACACTGTCCAATCGAAATAAAATGTATCTTACAAATGTAAGCCATATTAGGCAATTTTTTTTTCTAAAAGTCACATCAAAAACAGGAAAAACAACTTCTGTTTTATATATCTAAAATAATTTCAACATGTAAAAAATTGTCATATGAAATGTGTTATTAGCATGATGTTAGTTAAGGGTTTTTCACAGATGCCATTTGTCAGACTGAGGAAGTTCTCTATTCCTAATTTGTTGAGAGTGTTTCTAATCATAAAAGAATATTAGATTTTCTCAAGTGCCTTTTCTGTTGTTATTGAGATGATGATGTGGTTTCAGACCTTCATTTTCTTAAAATGGTATATTACATTGATTAATTTGGGGATGTTGAACCACCCTTGAATTCTTAGGATGAATTCAACTTGGTTATGGTAATGGAGTTATTTTTTTTTAGAGGTGACCTGTGAATTACAATTAGCATCTGAAGTTTCAACAATGTTGTTCAGATTAATATGAACTTGAAATAATATATAGAAATTTTCCTGCAATATATAACTTTTCCTCACTCTTCTTTGTGCTATTAAGGTTATATAAATTATGTGTTTATATATTATAGGCCCAACAGTCTTATAATTATTTCCTTATGAAATTACATTTTAAGTCAGATAACAGAAGAGTTATAAACAAAAATAGATCTTTTATTATCTTATAATTTATATTTTAACTTTACCAGCGAGCTGGTAGATTCAAGTTACTATCTAGCATTTTTTCCTTTCAATGTAAACTGCCCATTTTATGATTTTTGTGGGTCTGCTAGTTCTACTAGCGATGAATTATTAATTTTTCTTTATCTGGAAATACCTTAGTTTCTCCCTCAGTTTTTTAGTTTTGTCAGATATAGAATTCTTAGTTGAACCTTTTTTCAGCATCTTGAATATTTCATCTCATTAATTCTTAGCCTCTGTGGTTTCTTTCCTTTTTTTTAAGATTTATTTGTTTATTTATTTATTTATACAAGAATCGGGGTACAGGCCAGATTCGCGGGAGGGTGAGAGGATTCACCAGAGACAGAGTGGGGAACAGAACAGGCAGACTGACAAAATACACTGCTGAGGGGAGCAGTGGGCACAACAGGAGAGGTCTGCCACGACATGTGGGACCCTCGCAGGACGGCCAGGATTGAACCAGCACTGCAGAGGCTGCGGACAGCTTCACAGCACTTCGCTCAATGTCTGCACCACCAGGGGAGGCCCCTCTATGGTTTCTAATGAGAAGTTCATTGTTAATCTTATCGAGGAGTCCTTGTGTGTGATATCATTTTTCTCTTGCTGTCTTCTCTCTCTTAGTCATTGTCTTTTGACAATTTGATTATGACATGTGTAGGCATAAATCTTCTTTGCTCTACTAGGATTTTGTTGATTTTTTTGATGTATAAATTAGTGTTTTTCATTAATTTGGGAAGAGTTTGGCTATTAATTCTCAAACTATTTCCTTTTGCCCCCTCTTTCTCTTTCTCTTCCGGGATTTCCATTAAACATAGGGTGACCACAGGTCTTTCAACTATGTGCAGTTTTCTCATTTTTTTTTCTTCTGTTGCTCAGGCTAGATAATCTCAAGTCATCTATTTTCAGTCTGCTACTTGCTCTTCCATCTCGAATCTCTGTGCCAGGCTTGCTAGTGAGTTTTTCATTTCAATTATAGTTTTTCAACTCCAGAATTTATATATTCTTTTATAATTTCTATCTCTTTATTTATATATTCTACTTTATGACTCACTGAATATATAATAACTGATTAAAATCTTTGTAGAATAAGTCCAACATCTGGGTTCATTAAGGGCTGGTTTCTATTCATGACTCCCCCCACCTTCCCCAGTGTAAGAACCACACTTTCCCATTATTTCATGTGTCTTATATCTTTCTCTGGAAAAGCAAATATTCACATAGTATAATAACAGAATTAGCAATTCTGGAAATCAGGCGCCCCTCTCCCAACTCCGCCCAATTTTTGCTGTTGTTAGTGCTTTTTACTGCCATTATAATAGTTGCTGTCAGTATGGTGGCTTTCTTGAATGGATTCTAGAAGGTCTGAATTCCTATAGTTCTGAATTCTAACCACTGATATTTCAATTAGCTTAATGTTAGCTAATGAGGAGCCTAATGTTTTTTTAAAATGTTCTGTACCAATAAGTCTCCCAGCATTTGCTGATGAGTTCTGTATGTGTGTTAGGAATGCCCTGAATACTTAAGCACTTCAAACTACTGCCTTATCTTTTATTTGTTGCTTGCCTAAGGTTACAGGTTAGAAACTGGGGTTCTCTCAAGTTTTCCTGGGCATGCACGCACTCCAGCATATAGTGACAGTCTTCTGATTCCCTAAGAATATGACAGGCTTTTTTTAAAAAAAAAAAAACAAAAAAAAAAACCTTACAGATATCTTACCCCATATCTTCCTTTTAGGTCGTTGCCCAGGTTCTTATCTGCCCAACTGATATTGCCCCCTCAGCAGCTATAATGTTAAATAATCCTCACAGGTTGTATTTGACAAAGGCCCTGGGGATAAGACTTTCCTACAGAGCAAATCCTGAGTTTCAAATCAGGTCAAATACAACAATGCCCTAAAAGGGGGGTTTCCAGAGAACAGTAAAATAGGTCAAATAAGAATAAAGCTCTGGAAATGGGACTTTTTGAGTAGTTCCAAACAAAGCCTGCTCCATCGAGTGGTTGCAAGGTTGCTGGTTTTTACAAGTACCATATTTGCAATACTGCCGGTTTTCAAGATTACTACAGACTTGAGCAGAAGGAGATGGGAGCTATTCAAGTTAGTGTCACAAACCCTGCTTAACGAGATTCAGCAGTTTTTCCTGAATAAACACTCTTCAAATTATTGGAAGCCGTTGGCTAATTTTCAAGAGTTCTGAAGAAGTTGATTTCGGCTATGTTTACCAGTATTTTCATAGCTTTTATGGAGGGATGGGATTTATCCCACCAGATTCTGAAGGCTTAGGTCTGAAAAAAATGAACTCATATTGCTATGATACTTCTGCTAAATTCCTTAGTTTTTATCTGTCTTAGGCACACTTTTGACTATATAAAAGACTCCATCAAATTTAGAGTTTTTAAATTATCATTTAAATGTGGAAAACCCTGGACTATTCTATAAGCTTGGACATTTCATCTTTTTTAACTATTACTCTTTCACCTGCATTAAACACAGTAGACGGATAACTAAATCTAAAAAAAAAAAAAAAGCCAGCATTTAGGATAGTAGGGAAGAATCATAGAAGAAAATGGGAGTGTGGACAAAGGCAAGTCTTTTTAAAATTGATTTTTATCTCTTTGATAATGTCAGCATAGAAGATCTGAAGTCAGACATAATCCATACTCTGTCTAAACCCAACTCCTCTTTTGATCCAACAGTGTGACCATGGACAACTATTCAAACTCCCTGAGCCTCAGGGAGTTTCATTTATAAAGATGGGTGTAATTATTTTACAGGGTTTTAGTAAGCTTAAATATAATGTATGGAAAAGTGTCTAGATTACATAATAAGCACTCAGTTAAGAATCTTTTCCCTTTCCCTCAAGCACATGAAAACATCAACGATGCATAGGAAATAGATCAAAATATGAAAGTCAAAAGCTCTTAGTACAGATTTAATTACAGGGCAAACAATTACCTTTTTTCCAAAAAGATATTAAATTAGGATCATTATTTCTTTTTATTTCTTTTTTTAAAGATTTATTTACTTATGTATACAAGAACTGGGGTGTGGGGAAAGGGAGAAAGTTTCAAAAAGGTATAAGATATGGTGGTAGAGGAAAAAAATTGTATTTGCAATACTTCTACATTATAAGTTCAAAAAAAAAATAAAAGTAAGCTTTATCCTTTCTCCTCCATAAAAGACCTAAATCATGCTGGTGAAAAGAATATTTTTACAAAAATAGAAAAATTTCAGATAAATCAGAAGCAGGTACTCAGTCTTTCTGGCCATTTCAGATTCAATGATATCTTAAACTTTCCAAGAATCTCAAGTCTCAATTTCTTACATCTAACCAATTCCACAGCAGCTTTCTTATGGTCTCTGTGTTCTCTGTAAAGATCCAATTTTATGCCCCACTGGTCTCCATGAACTCTAGCAGCAAATCTTGCATCTGTTTACCATCTTGATCTAAATAGTCCAACAAAAGGAAATTGTCACTTTCCTCACATTTGAACTTTAAAGAAAAAATACCAATGGCATAGAGACAACTGTGTCCAATGAATGTAAAATGACAACATCTAATATGTATCAGGCAGTTATTATATACCAGACAATGTCCTTTATGGAGGCTATATACTATAATCCTCATGACATCTCTAGGATCTCAGTACTATTTTTAACTCCCACTTTTTTGGATGAGAAACTTGCTTAAAGCTAAGAAACCTGTTGAAGGTCACAGTTATTCAGTTATTCAATTTAAACTCAGGTAACGGTTTAATTAAGAAACTCTTAATCTCAAGTCCCATTCTTTTTAACTCAGAAAACAGAAACTGGGCCTTCCCAGTGGCGCAGCGGGTTGAGCGCCGCGCTGTGAAGCTGTCCACAGCCTCTGTGGCATGGGTTCGATTCCCAGCCAGCCAGGGAGCTACCCACATGGCGCGGCAGACCTCTCCTGCTTTGCCCGCTGCTCCCCTCAGCAGTGTCTTCAGTCTGTCTGCCTATCCTGCTCCCCACTCTGTCTCTGGTGAATTCTCTCACCCTCCTGCACCTCTGACTGTACCCCAGTTCTTGTATAAACAAATCTTTAAAAAAAAAAAAAAAAGAAAACAGAAACTGCAGCTCTGAAGCATAATCATTATCTTGGTGTGACAGTTCTTCTAATGATACAAACATCCCAAACCCCTGTCCCTTTCTTGTTCTTCCTCCTCAGAATCAGAGATCAGAGAGTCATCTAATCAGTTACCCATACTCCAAGCCAGCCAGTATCTTACTATGCCAGGGTGCAGCCAAAGAGAAAGCATGGCGCGGGGAAGGAGAGGGGAAGCTGGGGGGAGAGAAAGAGAAGGCGGCAGAATCAAAATAAAACAAAGTTGGAGGCAAGAAATTTATTATGGGTACAAGAAATGTATAGTGATTAAAAAAAAAAGATATAGTCAAGTTGGACCAATGGCAAGGAAAATAAACCCGATCTTCCTGTTGGAGGTGACAATATACTATCACAGTTATATTGTGACATTTCAATGCTTAAAAAGTAGGATACACAGAATGTATCAACACACAGACTTAACCATTCCGTAATTTTGCAAAGTTAGTCATGAAGTATATAAATGCCTAATGGAACATTACTTTTTACCTACAGTCTATAGTCTGGGTTGTTGCACATTTGATACGAAGCTATTCATCACCATGTTTTTAAACTTGACAGCTCTTTTTATCCCTCATTTGATTAGACAAGTTTTTTCATCTCATTTAAAGTTTAAAGATATGGGACAGGAGAGAGAGTGAGTGACCTTTTTGTTCTTGTGACCTGGAAGCAATGGACATTTGTTCATGACCCTGTCTGATTTGGACACATGGCAGATAGCTCTGAGAAACATATGTCCACTATTGTATGCAGAAGACAGACATCAAAACACCATTCACAGTATTTTTATATACTACATCAAGACTATTTAAATTTAAAAAGATCCAATAAGAGGAGAGAATATCACTGTTATGGCCATGCTACACTGGGTATTAAATAGGTCCCAGTTCACTTTGTTTGGACTTCAGTCATTAACAATACACTCAGACCCTCTGGTTTCTTTCTGCCTGACCATCTGAGATATCACAATGGAAATACTGCTAGGATAAAAGTTCAATGCATACAAGACAAATTGGCATAATTTTCAAGTTGCTTGCTAGTTCCAGAAATGCTAACCAGTAATAACAATATGCCATCAAAGAGATCTGGTTCATTTTCCTGGCTTTGAAGCTCCCAGCTTCCTTAAACACTACAGGAGGCAAACCAAGAAGGCCAGAGAGAGAAACACATTAGAAAAATAATTTCCAAGTAATGGGCTCCTCTATGACTACATAATTATTTTGAAGCTTTGAAGAAAAATAAAAACTGGCTTTCACCAAGACCACAGAAGATAGCATTTTCATTCTTTCAGGACTGCCCTTATCAACAGTCGTGTTTCTAGGATTGGCTTGTGCACTGAAAAAGAAACTGATGAAAACTTCAGGTCTGCAGCCAACTCAGATTACAGAGACCAGCAACACAGAGATGAAGTTAAGGCCTTGAAATATCTGGGAAGCAGGAAAATTCCAGAGAGGCAGAAAGGACAGCCTTGACTGGGATGTTTAGTAACAATCTGGACTGTCTCTAGGAAAGGTGTGCCTGACCCCTGTCATCACACTGATCATCACATTGACAACAGAGGGGATCTCCACCCTTCCTGGCTACCTCCACTTCTCCCACTTGGTGAGCACCACCATTCAGTTAGAAGTGGCATCTGGCACATAGCAGGGGTTCTGGATGACTCAGGAGAACCAACAGTCCCTGCCACTTAATTCCTATTGTGTATTGGACAGATTAATTCATGTCTTTGAGTCTTATAAAATAGTGATAACAAAGCTCACTTGATATTTCCCAAGGTCATTATGATAAAAACAAACATCAAAGCATACTGCAAAGTTATAAGATCAGAAAATACAGGCCTAGGTGTTGGACTTCTAAATATGATATAAACCTTGGGTAAATGATGGACAGTATAAGTTATTGCCAAAATCCATTCCCTATACAGATAAGCCTCAATCATAACTATATACCATCCAGTTAAAGAGAAACGCAGCATGCCCATCTGGGACAGGTCAGGTCACTTGCAGCTGATGTTTCTGGACAGAGCTCAGACACACTGGTAAGTGATGGCACTTCCTAGTTCTTATGCTGTCTACCCTGTACCCTTTCTTCTAGAAAAGCACCCCTCAAACACCCCTTTGTTCACCCCCTCTCCTACCTTGTGCCTGTCCCGTACTGACTACAGGAAGGTGAGTTATATGTGATATTATATGTGAGTTAGAAGGCTGCTTTGAAAAGCTTACAAGGCCAGTCAGAAGGCTGCTTTGAAAAGCTTACAACTAGAGGGCCTCTCAGGTGGCACAGGGGTTAAAGTCTCAGCCCTATCAAGCTATCCCCAGTGACTGCTGCATAAGCTCAATACCAGGCCAGGGAGCTAACCCACATGGAGCAACAGACCTCTCGTGTAATCCACTGCTGCCCTCAGCAGTGTATTTCAGTAGATACATCTTTTCTGCTCCCCACTCTGTCTCTGGTGAAACCTCTCGTAAATAAATAAAAAATAAATCTTTTTTGAAAAAAAAGGAAGAAAGGTTTACAACTAGAACTAAGAGAAGGGCAGCTTCTACCAGCAGACACCAGGAGATTTGAGGCCTGGGTGCCGTGTACAGTTTGTTTCCCACTAAGTAGAGGAAGCTATTTTGAGAAGAGGAAGTTAATTTTCAGAGCTGCAAAAGCCCTGGATCTGTTGGTGTACAGCACTGTGGTTCCAGATCCTTTTTTTCTCAAAGACCCCCACCACCCCTGTTCCCAACACATAGCTGACACTTGCCAAGAATATGTGAATCCACGAAGGAATTCCTTAAAGAAGTATATGATTTTTTAACATACATTCAGTATGCGCTGGCTGCACATTAAAAAAAATAGCAATTTTCATGCTAAGGTAGATCCATGGTCCATTCAAACAGGCATCCGATTTTTGGTAAGTACCTCCAGGTATGTGTGCAGGGAGACAGTATAATCAATCTCAAATGGATTACAAAACATCCTATTTTGCCATCAAGTTGTTTAGTGGTTCTGTGAATTTATCTTTGCCTCTCTTCTACCCATTTGTATTTCCAGTCTTTACCTGCTTTTAAAGATAATCTACTCCAAATATGTAATAACCTCTCTGGAGTGCAACAGTGCTTATTTGGTATACCTATTATCAAGTAAGGGAAACAAACTTATTTGATATATTTGTTACAATATAAATATATATATGGAAAGCCTCTTCACTGCTCAAAGTGTGACCTATAAATTCTCTTGTCAGTTTTTTCATGTCATTGTGTGAGCACCTCTACTTACCAAAATTGAGAGGAAAAAAATCTCAGTCACCTAACTCTCTGTTACATCAATGTAAGCATCATCTCTAATTCTGAATGGAAACATAGTGAACAGAACCATACACTATAACCCCAGTATCCCTGAGTGTTTCACAAATAAGTAGGAAGAGTAAATAATGAAATAGAGAAACAGAAAGATGACAAAAATTTGAAAAATACAAGTATTCATTTTGTGATACACTCAACATAAAAAAAACTGGAAAGAAATATTTCTAAAATTGTTAACTTCTGGGTGACAGGATGATGGAGAAATTCATCTCTTCTTTATATTGCTCTGCATTAATAAAATTTCTATACTGAGCATGTACTACTATTTTTATTTTAAAAAGTTATTAAAAACTGGGAGAAAAAATTGTGTAAATAGAGTTAGCAGATCAAAATTAAGATTAAAAGAGCAATTAATCACAGTAGAAAGCTTCACCAAATGTTGCTGGGACTCTGGCCCTCACAGGGAAATCAGCTCTGGCTAGAGAGACCTCACAGAGCCTGGACGCTGTTTCAGAAGAAGATAATCAAATAGGTAACAAAACATGCAGGTCTGACCCTTTTGCTTGGTAGCTCATTCCATTTTGGCAAAGTCATACGTAGAAAAAAAAAGTTACTTTTGAAGATATTTAAAAGGGAAATGGACCTCTGAAGAAAAAGTCTGAATTCCTGGGCCTCCCCGGTGGCGCAGCGGTTGAGCGCTGGGTTGCGAAGCTGCCTGCGGCCTCTGCAGCACCGGTTCCATCCCCGGCTGCTCCCCGGCTGCTCCCCGGTCACCAGAGGAGGGTCCCACATGGCGCGCAGACCTCTCCTGCCGCCCGCTGCTCCCCTCAGCAGTGTACTTCGGTCCTTCTGCCTGCTCTGCTCCCTGCTCTGGCTCTGGTGAATTCTCTCACTCTCCCGCGCTTCTGACTGTGCCCAGTGCATGTATAAACAAAACAAACAAACAAACAAACAAATAAATAAAACATGCCTCTATTTAAAAAAAAAAAAAAGTCTGAAGTCCTAAGTGGCATGCTCTCCCTTCAAGAACCCTGGGCAATGTGTGCTCTGTCTCCTAAGATCAAGGTACTCCCCACTGAGAAGCTTCACTGTGGAGAACTGCTTTTAGATTCTTTCCAGCTACTGTCATGTATTGGGTATGTTTAGCTTTTTAAAAAAAATGATAGTGATCTCAACATAACAATATAAATAGGTAATCAAATAAGTATCCTTAACATGTTTACACTAACACGGCTCCCTGGGAAGTTTTCCTGGGGGAAGTGGCACTGAAGCTAAGTTTATAGGATAAACAGGTATTTGCCAGGCAGAGAAGAGTGAGTACAGGTCTAGAGAGATACAAAGTCAAGGAGTTTCAAAGGAAGTGAAACTGAACTAGAGCAAATGGCTTAGCCTTGTGGAAACTACAGTTGAACAGAGCCTTACAGAAACGATAGAAATTGGATAGAAGTGGAAGGAAGGGAAAAGGAAAGTGTAAACAAAGACAAAGACTGCAGAAATGGAATGTGAGACATTTATTCTTTTGGTAACTGTTTACCTACTCTGTCCCTGGCCCAGGGCAAAGAGCTCAGGTACAATGGAGCTTAAGTGTAATGTGTGCCAATGGACAACAACCCAGGAGACTAGTACTGTTTGCTTGTTGAGATGAAGAAATGAAGGCTTTATAAATTTCGAGGATACAGAGTTATCAAATAGCATAAATCTAGTTTGTAGGTGTATTTTCTTATAGCCAGGCTTTAGAGAACACTGACGGATCCTGGTTTCTTAACATCTCAGAAGATATGGGGGAAATCCATGTAGTCCCCATTCTGCTATTCAAATAAAAAATGATGAACACTTCTGACTTTCCTTTTATGACTTTTTTTCTGCCCTGGGGGAGTCACGAGTTCTTGCTAATAAATGTCTCAGGTCTTTTGGAACAATTACTAGCAGGACAAGTTCAGGCACAGGAAACAGCCTGATTAAACCAACTGGCAACTGATTAAGTCCATCCACTTCAGGACGTGTTCAAATAGGAGGGGGAGCAGATCCAGCGGCCATCTGAGAGAGGTCAGTTGGGTTCCCACCAAAAAACATTTCATAAAGACAAAGCCAGACCCAGGATCAGTGTGGAAAATGTTAAACAGGTTCCCTGCTGGAAAACTCAGAGGCTCCACACTGCTCAAGGCCTGCAGGAGACTATTCAGTAAAGGACACATCTTCCAAGAAACCCAGCTTAATTATTCAGAGCTTGTCTAAAATCAGCATTTGAATTGGCCAGGTTTTCTAGCCCTGGCCAAGATGAGTGCAAGTTCCTCCCATGTGAATACATTCTTTAGAAGGTAAGGTAGCTTTCTGCCAAGAGGGTATATTTCTAAACACAAACATACATACAGTTTTGACAAAGAACAAAAAAACCTGCTTAAATTTTCTTTTCTGAAATTAACCATGTGTAGTTAGGTAAAGCAGAAAAAGGTTTTTTGTTGTTTTTTTTTAGGGTCACTGAAAAGTCATTTAGGTATGTAGTAATTGTTTGCCACATACTTTAAACGTTTACTTTTTATTCAAGCAAGAAGTGTTTGTGAGCTTATAAAATGTTATAAGACTAATGAGAAATAACATTGAAATAAATTTTATATCATTAAATCAGAAAATCTGTTTTCTCTTTTTAATTTGACTTTTTAAATCCTTTGAGTAGAACAAAGTTCTAGAGCCTACATTCATACAACGCTTTTACATCTATTTTTTGCATTTCATTTGGCGACAAATCTGATTAATATTGTATATGAGGGCCTCCCTGATGGCACAGGGGTTAAAGACACAGCACTATCAAGCTATCAGCAGCCACTGCAGCAGGAGTTCCATCCCTGGCCAGCCAGGGAGCTAACCCACAAGGCCTAGCAGATCTCTCCTGTCTCACCTGCTCTTCCCCTCAGCAGTGTATTTCAGTAGATCTGCCTGTTCTGCTCCCCAACCAGTCTCAGTGAATCCTCTCTCTCTCACACACGCACACACACACCCCCACCACACCTCTGGCCTACATCCCAGTTCTTGTATTATAAATAAATATTTAAAAACATATATTGTGTGTGATAATCATGGCACATCACATAAAAAGCTCTTTACTGTATTTGGAATGCCTAAGGAAGGCAGGCAAGCTTGAGTTTCTTAGCTCCCTCAAATTATGCTAGCTATGGGTAAGTAAATTATGGAATTATGCTAGCTATGGGTAAGTAAATAACAAACACAAACTTACCGAAAATACTTTTTAACATGCACTTTCATGAAATAAAAGGGAGTAACTTTTCTGCAAAACTTGTCTACAGCTGAAGATGTAATCTGAAGTCCAGTTAGATCTGAGTACTTCATAATCAGGGGACTGATTAAGGAATGTTTTTGGCCTAAGTGGACCCAAATGAGTTCTTTAATAATCCTGAGATCATATCTTTCCTTTTTTAACTCATACATCTATCTTTCCTTTTTTTAACTCATATAACCTTAGGGTTGCCTTATGCTTTAACATTTCCTTGAAGGTGGCTCAGTAACAGGGTTCAGCTATAATCGCAAAAAACATAGTCTTGTCCTATACTCACTGCATCTCTTCCCAGTTGTTCTTTAGGGTCCACGCCAACTTAGTGGAGTGGACAACTGACAGCCTTATACAAGACTTGGACTAGAGAAAAACATGATTTAAACTTACTTTTAGTGCAATAAAGAGGAACGGAGACTTCTACCATATTCCAAAAAGTAGAGACACTAATGGGCTCTTAGAGTAATTAAAACTTTTGTTTAGGACAAGCCAAGAGGCAAAGAGACCTAAATAATATTTTTAAATATATTCTTCGAGATTTGACATAATGCTATGGTAGGCTATTAAATAAATAATATGAATTAAATGTTGGGAAAAAGTGTCATCCTAAGGCTTGGTGACCTGACACTTGCCTCATGGATAAATCTCTAAGGTTCTGTTGGTACACTGGTTAGTGTGCTCACTTTTCAGTATACAGCAGTTTTTCCAGTATTCCAGAAGTCTTCTAAAACTGCTTCCACCAAATACTTTTGAAAAATGGTATATAATGTATTTTTCACTAAGGACCCAACTTTACTATACCTAAGGTACTCACTCAGCCAAAGATATATAGCCCCTCCTCTCAAATGTGTAATCTACTGGGGCTAATTTCCCCATCTGGTGGGGGGAAAAAAAAAAAAAAAAAAACATCTGTGAAGGCAGGCCTCCTACCGTGTGCATGTATGCACTCCTCTGCCATGTACCTTCTGGCCCAGTGCAAAGACAGCTGAACCTGAGGTGAGTCATTCCTTGCCCCCACTATACCTAGGGTTGGTCTCACTGCAGGTGTTCCTAATGCTGACCCCCATCGGCAGCATCAGCAGCACCTGGGAATTTTTTATAAATTTAAAGCATTAAAAATCCTCCAGAACTTCACAGGTGGGACCCAACTGACTGCTGTCCTCAAGTTTGTGAAGCATGGTCACTCTGCAGTAACCACCCAACCATCAATGTTTGTACTCTCAGAGTCTGCAGGTGGCGCTAGAGGCCGACTGGAGGAACTACAGGACCAAAAGCTCAAATTGTATTCAGAACTGGCCTGCCTGACCACACAGTTCCTCCTATCAGTTCCTGAACAGCCTGTTAGCCTACTCCAATGAGTTCAAAGATTACAGAACATCTCAACTTTGAACTGGAATCACGCTGAAATTCTTCTCACAGCTCAGTTGTAAACATGAACTTTTGGTTTTCAAGGCTGTGAACAATGATGTCATTATGAAGGTTTCTGTGTTTAAAACAATAAAGACACAAATGCTTTAAGAATGAAAATGTCAGTGCTGATTAAACAGAACAAAATAAGAAATGCAAAATTATCCTCAGCCACTGTGTATATCCTAATAATAACAACAATAATAATAATCATGTATTTCATTCTAAAAGAATGATTAGAGTTCCTACCCTTTACAACTCATTAACGTGGAAAAAGTGAGAGGATGGTTTTTCTCATGTAAAGCATGTATAAAAGTAATCCTTTGCCAGATTCAATAAAAAACCTGAATTTTGCATTAACTGTTTTACCATACAAACATCTCTAGTGAGGCCATAAAACAACAAACCCTCACACACTGGTGGGGTGGGGGTAAAAAGGTAGAACCACTTTAGAAAATCATTAGGCAACATGTACTAAAGCTTAACAGGAAGTACCTAGAACCAGCAATGACACTCTTCAGTATATACCCTAGAGAAATTTCCTACAAGAATTTTCTTAGAAAAAGAATTCTTATTCACTATTGGTGGGAATGTAAATTGGTATAGTCTCTGGAAAACATATGGAGGTCCCTTTAAGAAGTAAAAATGGAGATGCCATATGATTCAGCAATACCATTTTTAGGTATTTATCCAAAGAATACAAAAACACTAGAATAAAAAGTTATGCACCCCCATGTTCACAGCAGCATTATTCACAATAGCTAAGACATGCAATTAACCTAAAGTCCACAGATATATAACCAGATCAAGAAACTGTGATGTATATACTCAATAGAATCCTACTTAGTTATTAAAAATAAGATTGTGCGGGCCTTCCTGGTGGCGCAGCGGTTGAGCGCTGGGTTGCGAAGCTGCCTGCAGCCTCTGCAGCGCCGGTTCGATCCCACCGGCGAGGGTCCCACATGGTGCGGCAGACCTCTCCTGCCATCCGCTGCTCCCCTCAGCAGTGTACCTCTGTCCTTCTGCCTGCTCTGCTCCCCGCTCTGGCTCTGGTGAATTCTCTCACCCTCCCGCGCTTCTGACTGTACCCAGTACTTGTATAAATAAATAAATCTTTAAAAAAAAAAAAAAAAGATTGTGCCTTGGTTACAATATGGATGGAACTGGAATGAAGTGAAATTAATCAGAAAGTGAAAGCCAATTACCTGATGGTTTCATTCAGTTGTGGAATATAAATAACCAAATAAAACAAACTGGCAAAACACAACAAAAATAACTCTTAGATTCTGTGAAAACTACCGGGGTTACCAGAAGGGAAAGGGAGGACAGGAGAGGAAGAGAAAAAAGGAGATGAGGGGATAAAGGTGATAGGGTAGTGGCAATGGAATTTTGATAGAGGGTGGGTGAAGCATGTACACATGTTGAAATGTGAAGGTACCCCTAAAGTACACAGATTTACAAATACACGGTAAATCAATAAAATTCGATAGACTTTAAAAAGAGAAAATTATAAAACTTACTTAGAAGTGTAATTCACAGTAGTTATAAAGTAGAAACAATCCAAATGTTCCATCGACAGTAGAGGAGATAAACACTATGAATGTTCATACAATAAAATATACCCAGCAATGAAAACAGAAATCAACCAACAAACCAAACTACTACTATACACTGTATGGATGAATCTCATACATAATGCTGAGCGAAAGGACTACACACTTATCTAAACAGGCAAAAACAAAAATTGCTGGTGACAGACATCAGCATAAAGCCTAGGCTATCTAGCAGCAGGCAAGAGGAATTTCCTAGAAAAGTTCTACATCTTGACCTGGGAGAGAGTGACAGAGTTAGATATGAAAAGTTCACTGAATTGTACATTTAAGTTCTTACATTTTATTGAATGTATGTTTTACCTCTTTATAAAGGGGGAAAGTTAAGCATACATACAAAACATATCCTTAACTGTCATGTAACAATTTTCAATATCCACAGTAAAAATCTAGATTACTGGGCAACTATATCGTCATGAAATATTTGCTGCAATAATGTTGCTTTTGCTGGGCTAAATCTCAAAATTAAAAATACAGTGAACAAAACGGATTCTTATTACCAGGGATATACTATCACATCAACCATCATCCGATATAAAAGCTAAATTTCCCTAAACTTCCTTTATTCTGCCACTTACTGGGCTGCTCGGGATACAGCAACTGACTGTCCTGTCCATCATCCCGAGCGCCCAAGGCCCTGGATGGCAGCTTCTCCTGGTCCAGGGGCAGGCTGAGAGGTCTGGCTCCAGCACTCCTAAGGTCAACACCCTCTGGAGTCTCTTCGAACCCTTGTCCTGGAAGCGACCATCATCCAGCCCAGCCACCCAAGGCCTGGCCCAGGGCAGGGGCCCTATTATCTCCTAGGCCATTGCTGGCCCACTGGACCCTAGATCCCGACGCTGTAGGGCTCCAGACACTGGGCCAGCAACCTAGTGGGGGGACGGTGGGTAGCAAATTACACCTTCAAGGCAGGCACTCCGGACCCCGCCCGTGCACCCTAAGACCCTGAGCCTGGTCGCGCTAGCAGGCCCTGCTCCCTCCCCACGACCAAGTGCGCGAGGAAGTCGAGCCTGGGAACGCAGGTCCGTGGCGAGCCCGACTTTCGGCTTTGAAACCTTAACAAGCTGTAAAGGGTAGAGTGTAACCAACTTGCGTAACTTTGTGTGGGGACTACAAGGCCGTCAGGCCCCCGCGCTCGAGGGCCGTGCGGGGGGCGCTCGCCTCCGCGCGGGGAGCGGAACCGGCGGGGGGGACGAGCCCCGGGGCCGCAGAGGAGGCGAGGGCCCCCGCAGGAGGGAGCCCGCCCGGGCGCCGCCCCCGTCGGCCGCTCAGCGCGCTCGGGACCGGGCGTGTTTACCTGGGAGCAGGAACACGTGCTGCCGGGCGCGAGCCCCGTCCCCGCCGTCCCCGCCGCCCGCCATGGCGCCCGGCTCCTCCCTGCGCGAGCGAGCAGGCCTCAGCCCTCGGGGCGCGGGGCCTGCCCGGAGCGGGTCGAAAATGGCGGGAGGAGGGTCTATTCCGGGTAGCGCGGCGCGCGACGGGCCGCGAGAATCCGGGAGGCGGCCTTGGGGCGACTTTGCTTTCGTTTCCGGAGGCAGCCGCTGGCAGCGGTTAAGTTTTTAAATTTAGCGCCGGGCCCACGGGACCCGAGCCCCGGCGCGGCCGGCAGGGGGAAGGGTCGCGGCCTCACCCGTCCTTCCTCCGCCGGTGGTAGGTGCTCGCCTGCGCCCGGTGACGCGGCGGGCGGGGCGGCCACCCTGGGGCGCGGCGTGGGCGGCGGCGGCCGGGGGCGCCGGCTCCCCGCACCCAGCGGAGACCCCCGCGAGCCGGTGGCGCGGCCTGGGGACAGCCGCGCGGGAGACTGCGCGAGGCCCGCCCCGGGGCTGTGGGGCCGCAGGGACCAGGAAACCTTCGAGGGTCGCGCGCACCTAACTTGGAGGGAGAAGCCTGACGCGAGGCCCTTGTTCGGCGGATCGCGCCGGAACCCCCAGGGTCCCTCCGAGGCGGCTCTGCGTCCTCAGCCTTAGCGCTAGTCAGCGTGGGCACTAGCGAGGTGCACAATTTGAGACTCAAAATATGAATGTTATTTTGGAAGGCTCGGTAGTGAGTTAAAAATCAAGCATTTTAAGAGCGGTGTTTAAGAAGTTAGGGGCTTTAAACACTGAAAAGTGATGCTTGATGCATGGTTTTTCAAAGAAGATATAACTATTTCTCATACATTTAAGAAAATGTGCCTCCTGCTCACTGCACATCCCCAATACCTGCTCCCCACGGGCAATGACTATTAACAGGTTGTTTTTGTTTTTATTTTGTGGGACCCTCACTGTCGGCAGGGGAACGAACCATCGCTCAACTGCTGCACCACCAGAGGAGGCCCACTATTAACAGTTTCTTAACCTTCCAGAATCACCTGTCCTTTTTTGTACGAAATGAAGACTCATATACATGACTTATGCACGTCCTTTTCTTGTGTAATTTTGAAGATAAAGTCCACAATACTAGATCGAAGCCTTATGAAAAAAATTTAATTTCAGTTTTATTTTCTGTGCATCTGAAGTTGAGTGCAGGACACACCTGGAAGAGAAGAAAGAGGCCGTTCTGGCTGAGGAGGGGCACCCAGATCCCAGGCAGGCAGCAAATTGGTATTGCTCTGATCTCTTCTCTCCCAGAAGATTACACTACCTATGGCATATAGACCAGATCTCCAGGCATACCATAATCATTAAAGCTACAAGAGAAATTTTACCCATAACTCCCTAGGTCTGACATACAAGCTGTTTTCATTTTTCTCTGACCCTTTAGATCCCTTTGCTTTAAGAATATGTATTTTTATGTGGTTGGCTTCACAAGGTAAAGATAATCACTCTGCTTTCCCCCTTGATATTGTCATAAACACATTTTTCCCATGGTATCTAGCACTATCACTGCTGATGAAGCATGATATTTTACATTATTAATGTACCAACATTAATTAACCTTTCTCTAGAAAACCATTCCAATATTTAGGTATTTCAAGCTGTTATTATAAGTAATGCTACAATGTATACTATATGGGAAATACAGAAGTTTGAAGTGTAACAGGGTGGTCCCCAGGAAAGGGGGAAGTTCCAGGTTCCCTGCCCCACCCAAGAGAGGGTGGAGCTGAACAGGAAGAGGAGAAGCTGCAGAAGAGACTGAGGAAGGAAGGAAGCAAGATGGAGCCAGGAGACCTGGAGGAGGCGCATGGAGCCTAGAGACATGTGAAGAAACTGCGCTTGTCTTTTGGTCGTGGACTGGGTGACACAGATGTGGGTGAGACCCGTGGGGAGGTGACAATGGCAGCTTTTATCTTGATGTTGATTTTGCTCTTTTCCTTCCGGGCTTGTCTGTTTGTTTGTGACCCTTTTCTGTGGGTCCCCACTGGAAGATGTTTTAGACTTGTGGCAGGCTTTGGGGCCTTGCTCTGGGCCGACCCCATATGGATGGAGTTTTACCCACGAGGGGATGGGTAACTTTGGGTGCTTCATTTAGAAACTAGACTCTTTGCCTTACCTGTATTGTTTTCTAGTTTTTATTAAAGTTCCTTCCCAT
This sequence comes from Talpa occidentalis, assembly GCF_014898055.3. Classification (NCBI taxonomy): domain Eukaryota; kingdom Metazoa; phylum Chordata; class Mammalia; order Eulipotyphla; family Talpidae; genus Talpa; species Talpa occidentalis. The sequence goes on from NW_023604861.1 coordinate 58,516,600, forward strand.
TAAAGTGTCATATGTTTTGTGTTGATGCGGCGGATGGCAGAACCCATGTAGAACAGGCAGGTTTGTGGGGTTTGGGCTGCCCCTCTCCCTGTCCTATAACAGAAGCAATGGAATAGAAGTACATTTAGCAACACTGATGGTTTATAGCAAGAGGAAAAAAAGGTGCAGGAAGAAATGTATAGCAGAATACCATGAGGTATGTTAAAAACACATAATACTACATATTCATTCTATAAGGATGCATGCATATTTAAGACCTTGTGTCAAATTTTTTAAAAGTGTCTTTAAAATGGAGGGGAATGAGATAAGGGATGCAGAAGGAACAAGGAAGCAAGAAAAATCAAGAGGGCCTAAGGCACGCATGGACAATCTTCACCACTACATCGTAGGAATGAGAATTTAAGTCTGACCTTTAAGCCCAAAGACAAAAAAAAAATTAATTTTTTAATTTGTGCTGTAATAAATATTTCTAAGCAATTTTCTTTATCCCATTCATTAAGAAATTATTTAAGTGCTTGGACAGAGGCCAGTTGTGATAATGGAGAATGAATCTAGAGGCCTAGTTTCCTGAGGATAAAGTCAAGGTACTCAGGCATTAATCTTTGAACACATGGGTCTTGAGATCTGGTCCTCATTTGCCCCTCCAGTCACAGTTTCCACTGCCTCCCTCTCTCTTCAACCTATCTGGCCATGAGAAACTGCCCTCTGTCACATGGGGTACTTGACATTGTGTTTCCAATGCTGGGACCACCTGTTCTCCACTAGTCTCATTCTTCCCCCTACTCTCTCACCCTCTCCTATTTGGATGACTTTTATTCATCTCTCAGATCTTATTTAGACAATGCCTTCTCTGTAGCAAGCTCTCCCTACCACCCAACACCCTCCTAAGAATAATTAGATGCCTCCAATCTACCCATTTATCTCACTAGGTAGTGACATTCTCAGTTCATTCCTTGAGATAGAACAGCATCTTGTAATTCACTACTTTATCTTATAAAAATAAATAAATTATTATTTCACTGAATATTAACTGTGACAAGCACTATAATAAACATTTAACTCAAATGATCTCTTCCAGTTACCCCATGGCCTTAAGGGGAAGTGTTAGTATGACCCCCACTTTTTACAGAGGAAGAATTTAAGGTTTAGGGAGATAAATTAATTGTCTGCCATGACATGCATAACTAGCAAGTGGCAGGCTATGGGACTACAATGACTAAGCCCCAATCTTCACTCTGTCCTCTAATGTCTAGGACAAAGCTGTGTAGGCAAGAAGCATGTGCTTTATGTACATGTTTTTGGATGAACATGTACATGGATAGATAACCAGTTGATGAAACAGTCAGTGGCTTGCGGTATTCCTAAATTTTAAAATAAGAACAAACTGATTACATCCAATAGATCATGAAATACTTCATAACTTACTTTTTTTACTAGTCTAAACTAGTCACACTGACATACAAAGTGACAGCAGATCATTCTGCAAAGAATAACAAGGTAGCAGCAATCTAAACTCTAAGTAGAGAATCATAGAGACGCTTCTAAATGGCAGAAGCAAGGGATTTTCATTCATTTTCTAGCAAAAAAAAAAAAGTAATGAAAAGGAGACCAATTCAGAGTTAAATGATATTTAGCAATGCTTAGTGATGACCAGAGCAGAGAAAACCTGAATTTAACATCATGATAGAATTTTTTTCTCATTTATTATTGAAAACTTACAAGAATGTTTTTCCAAAACAAAAATGAAATCCTCATTTAGCATCACCTTCATCATGAGAAAAGACTGCCATCTTGTTTTTGTCTTATTGCCAAATGCTCACTTAGAGACAACAGAGAAGGCTGCAGAGAAGGCAGCAGAATACTCAAACATAGTATGAAGAGGGAAGAAAGGATTAGCTCTTGAAAGGGCCAACTATTTTGAAAGGGGGCCAGTGAGTATATTGAACTGTCCTTTTTGGTAGAACATTTTTTTTATATTCTTATCTACCCAACCCCAAATTGAATTTTACTTGCTACAAAAAGGGCAATGTGACACTTGCCCACATATCAACTTGTAAGATCTGCTATTTACTGAACTGTAGCTATTAAGAAGTATAGCCCTGAGTTCACACTAGACCCTGTGACTTTCCCACTAGACATAAACAATTTCACAGAATACCAATCTCAAACAAGGTTGCTCTGAGACTACAATAAAGAACCAAAGCAAGGCCACTCTGTGATTTTGGCCAGGCACAGAAAAAACAGGAAATACCCAACAGCCCTGTCTTGTTCCAAAATGACTGACTGCTGCTTCTTTACTAATTACAACTTTATTCACAATCCTGTTTCCCCTCCCTGTAGGTAAGATTTACTAAGATGCCCAATTGCTGACTTTCTAGCAGCATCCAATCCAGAGTTAAACCCTGCTTTCTTAGACCTTCTCCCAAGTCACCCATCTGAATTCTAAATCTTCAAAATATTCCCTTTAACTCCCTCTTACTGAGACACCCACAGTTTCCCATGGTGTGTGTTCTCTCACATGTGTGTGTTCTCTCACATACCAGTAACAACCCCAACTTGTTCAACTATAGGTATACGTCTGTGTTTCTCTCCTCCTCTACCTACCCTTAAACATTAACTTTATTTTTTTTTAAGATTTATTTTATTTATAGAAGAACTGGAGTACAGCCCAGAGGTGCAGGAGGGTGAGAGAATTCACCAGAGTCAGAGTGGGGAGCAGAACAGGCAGATGGACCAAAAACACTACTGAGGGGAGCAGCGGGCAAGACAGGAGAGGTCTGCCGCACCATGTGGGTATCTCCCTGGCCAGCCAGGAATCGAATCCACGCTGTAGAGGCTGTGGACAGCTTCACAGCACTGCGCTCAACCCACTGTGCCACCAGGGAGGCCCCATTAAATTTATTTTTATGAAATCAAGGTAGCAAGAAAATGCAGGCAATTCAAGCTACAAAATACACGTTTGTGCCCATACTATCTATAGAAATGGGCAGCTATAACCAAATGAATCAGATAATTTGATAATTACACATTTGGCTGCATGACAGCCTAAGTAATCATTCATATCAGGTAATTTTAATAACTCGATGCCCTAGTTTTTCTCATTTAATTTGTGTTTAAATTCAATAGTACTATTTTCCACAGTGCAGTGCTTTTGAGATGCCTTTTGAAGCTATATAATATCTAACAAATTAATAAATTGAGAAGTGCAAAATGTTGGATATTTTTTATTTAAGTGTTTTCAAAAGCAGGATAAAAAGTTGTATAGAGAGTATTTTCTCAGATAGGGAGAAGAATAAAACATTAAACTTGGTGACTAGAATCTTATAGTTATCCTTTAGCTGTTTCTTTTTACCTTGATTTTTTTTTCTAAAATTTTTCAGTTCATATTTCTAATTTAACAATGAAAATATTAATTTCTAAGCTCATTTTACTCTGTGCTTCCTCCTATGTGCTTCAATAATATTCTGTTTCTCGGGCCTCACCTGGTGGCGCAGGGGTTGAGCTCTGGGCTGTGAAGCTGCCCACAGCCTCTGCAGCGCCGGTTCAATCCCTGGCCGCTCCCTGGCCGCTGGCGAGGGTCCTGCAAGGTGCGGCAGACCTCTCCTGCCGCCCGCTGCTCCCTTCAGCAGTGTATTTCTTCATCAGTCTGCCTGTTCTGTTCCCTGCTCTGGCTCTGGTGAATTCTCTCACCCTCCCACACTTCTGACTGTACCCAGTGCTTGTATAAATTAAAAAAAAAATAAAAAAATCTTAAAAAAAAAAAAAAGGTTAAAAAAATAGTCTGGTTCTCTTTTGGTAAGTCTTAATTTTACCAATGGTATCATAATTAAGACACTTAAGGATATACATTGATTTATAGCATCAAATCAGTATATATCAGCTGCTCTCTGACTGCAAGTAAAATACTTGTCCAATAGTAGTAAGGTATTTTTATTAACATACTCTTTGAAACATATGAAAAGAAGAACTGAATATGGCTAATGTATTGCAAAGGATTAACATATTTTTCTGGTAATGTGAATTTTGCCCTGTTTTGTTCAACAGCCAGAATAAGTAACATTGATTATTTGAAAAGGAACTGTTTTATCTTCTACAGAGTAATATTCAATTTCATGTTGACTTTTGTAATTGCGCTGACAAAGTAACATTCCTGAAAACTTAAGTCTTCTCTTAGTTAGTTCATTATATATTCCTAACTTTTAAAGGCTTAAAAAAGGATTGTCCTTTAAAGATACTTGACTTTTTTTCATTTTTAGCATAAACATGAAACACATTTAAAAAAATTCTTCATCACAATCTCTAGACTAGTTCATGAAATATACCTAATTCTAGTTAAATTCTAGGAATTTAATTAAAAGATTGCCCTTGAAAGTGTTTATAATTTACCTATTGATGTCATGAATATGAAATATACTTTTTAAAAAATATCAAAAACTCCTAGACAGAACAAATGAGTCCATGTATTTCACATCAAGATCATTCCAGAGATGAAGCATTTGGAACAAATTACTCTTTGTTCTGGAGTTGGGAACAAAGCAAAGAGATTTAAAAAGGATTTAATATTAATTTTAAATGTGGAGGAATTGCCCTAAATTCGAAGACTACAATGTTTTTCATAGTTTGCCAATAATTGACTGAATTGTGACTTCATTGGCTAAAAAGTAATGTACTTATGATGAAACAGACTATCATCTTCCTTGTAGATGGGAATGATCCAGACATGTTTCCATTAATGTAATGGCTTAAGATTAAAAAAAACAACTATTAAGAAGAATGTACAAGATGTGGTGCAATACTTCTGGCTCAGAATTAAACCTTGACTCAGAAAGGAGATTTATATTTGAATTTATGATCACAGTGCTCAGATTGTAAGTATAAGGACAGAGGGGGTATAAATTTGGGGACAAAGCAAAAAAATATATATATTGTGTTCTGTTTCTCACATAATTTTGACTGTGCGTTAAACAAAAAAGTACAAATTAAGACAGTGACCAAAAAGATTGTAGACAAATCTTTAAGATCCCTAGCTGAATTTAGGATTCAATTGTGGGTTTTTGGTTTTTGGTTTTTTTTTGCTATTTGTATGATGTCAATCTATTTGAAGTTCCCTCCTTTTCTTATTTCTACCTTCAGATGTGTTTCCTGTGAGCCAACAAATAAACATCCCTACAGCAATCATGTACATCTGAAAATTTTTTTTACCATTTTATCCAAAAATGATATGTAACAATCATCTGTATTTTTAAAAATGGAAATGATTTCATAAGTGTGCTGATAACAATGAGTAGATCAAAATACCTTTTTTGGAATAAGTACAGAAAAACATTTTCTGTACATCATTAGGTGCAGATTATAGCTCCTCCTTCTATATTGAAAGTTTTGGTTTGGGGAAATAAGTGAACTGAGTATCAAGTGTTCAAAAGATTAACAATTTTTTTCTTTTTTGTACTGTGAAGTTCACTAGTGTTTTGCTTAACAGCCAGAATAAGTAATATTGATTATTTGAAGAGGAACTGTTGCATCTTCTACAGAATAATATTCAAATTCATATTAGCTTTTGTAATTGCACTAATGATGTAACATTCCTGAAATAACCCTCCTGCTCCTGTGGCAGAGCCACCTCTCCTGGGGACCTTTATTTGCTAAACTGCATTATTCCAAAAAGATTAGTCAGGCACCCTGACATAGATACTGTTAGTTTTCTTCCTAAATTTTACCAGTAACCCAACTGATCCTATGATTTACTTTCTGACCTCCTTTTGTATTTCATTTTCCATGTTGGCTAAATAAATTAATTTAGCAGAGGTATATGTTTTGGTGATTTTTGCCTAGAGTAGCTATCTCAAATTTATAAATTGTAAGCAAAGGCTCATTTTAAAACTTGTGCTACATTCCTCTGAGATGGATTCCTAGAAATTAGTAGGAGTTCTTGGTCTAATGCCTCATGGAACTGTTGTAGAGCAACCCTGATACAAAACAGGGTACCTGACTGTGGGTCCTTACCCACGCTCTTAAAAGGACTTATCAATGCTCTACTGCAGGCACACGTGAAAGGTTAATAAAAGGTTTATTTACAAGGGAAGGGGAAATGAGGAAATGTACAGCTCAGGGAGAAAAGTGGGAGACAAAGTTTTAAATGAGTCCTACCCAATCCGCCGATCAGGAATCCCAAAATGGCACTCAGAGCTGGCTGCAAGCCAGGAGCTGTGTAGCCAGGAGACGAGTGACAGCGAGCCCCCCAAGGCCCACGTGTTTGGTTTTTATATCCAACCTGGCTGCCCAACTCCACCCTTAGGTCCCAGCCACCCTCCCTTTGGTGGTGACGGGATTTGTCTTTCCCAATGTCTAGATGGCTTTATTCTGGAGTGGGGGTGGGGTCCACAAAGCCTGTATGGGATTAGCTCAGGACATCATTTCCCCCTAACAATTCCCCCCTTTCACTTTTTGCCACCATTTCCATGGTGATGAAGATCAAACATGTGGATGCTGGGATACAGTCTCAGGTGAAAATTTTCCAGGGTTCCAGTCTGAAAGAAAACCAGTCCCTCCAGGTATTGTCCATTGTGGAAAGCAAAAGTCCTCCAGTCCTGGAAAAACAGTTCATCAGTCCAAGCTGAAAGAAAACATCTGGAGTCATTAGCCAGAACAAGACAGCAAATATATCAAAATCACAGGAAAAAAAATCATAAAATGGTTCAACTTATGTAAAAACAAATTCTCTCAACCTTGATCCCAAATTTTTAACAGCATAGCAAAAGTTTGCAAACTAAATCTACTTTTAAACCATATTGCCTATTTTTTGCATGAAATCACAGGGCAGAATAACTAAGCAGCTGGCTTTGTTGGAATATAGGATTCAGAGCGAACTGTTGACATCCAGTCCGTGTAGGCTTCTGGAACAAGTTGGTCTCATCAAACTTCACCTGGGCTTTCCTCTTCTTGAGGATACCAGGGACTTTTCGTTGGCTGGGCTGTCCAGTCCCAATGAAGGCAGCTTCCTCACCTTCTTTGGAGGTCTCTGGAACCCTACGAACAAAGCAAACAGGTTCTCCTCTTCTTGGTTCAGCTCTGTTTCAACTTTCTGGAAGAACTCCACACAAAGCCAGACAATGAAACTTATGTCCAATTTTTTAAGTTTAAGCAAACAAAAACCCTATGGAAGTTATGCAAAAACAGACTCTGAGATAAGTAGTAAAAGATTACTACCACTATTTTTATGCTGTGTTGGTATCAAGGGGAGAGAAAATGCAAACACAAGTTAGCTTTGTTGGAAAAAAAATTGCAACCTTGCTGCAGATCCTGGTCACCAAAACAAGAAAACTTTGTGGATTTAGAACAAAATGCAAAAAAAAATCATCAGTATTATGTCAAAGAAAACTTAGTAAATATCAAGTGTATTTCCAAGTCTATTCAGTCCTTAGTAGGAAAGTTTTACTCTCAACAGTTCCATCAATAGGAATCTGTTGAGACCTTTTCTCCCTATATTTCCAGAAACAATTCCTGTAGATATTAAACAATTGAAGTATACAATATTACAAGATGACAATCATCATTGACAATTTACATCCATATCAGGTCATGGTGTTATCTGTTTTCCCAAGTGACAATGCTTCCCTTCTAGTTTTACTCTACTAGGTGAGCCAAGTAGAACAAATTCATCTAATGCCTTTCCCAGGAGGAAAGGGAGAAACTTTGTAGAGTGTCTCAGGTGCTCTACTGAGGTTCCACAAAATTTCCTTGCATCAGCCAAATGACGGGCTACCAAATTTGTACTTGAATTTAGATTTCTGGGAAGCTTTGCCATAAGTATCAGAAAAATAACAGAAACAACAATATTCAATCTCTATGAAGGCACTGGCTTAGTTCAGTAGCACAATGTTGACAATCAAACCATAACCTTTAGTTTTTCTCATAACTGGAGACTTTTTTTTTTTTTCAACGTCTATGGGCACCATGTATACCAATTTGTCAATCACTGGAGGTCAAGACAAGGACACAAGGAAAGGACATGCAGACATACAACATATAGACACAAAGAGCTCTTTAGTTACCATTTATCACGCGTGGGATATCTCAAACAACTGCAGTTTCACTCATAGGCCAAAGTAACAAAAACAAGCAGGGCCTCCCTGGTGGCGCAGCGGTTGAGCGTTGGGTTGCGAAGCTGCCCGCGGCCTCTGCGGCGCCGGTTCGATCCCCGGCTGCTCCCCGGCCACCCGAGGAGGGTCCCACATGGCGCGCAGACCTCTCCTGCCGCCCGCTGCTCCCCTCAGCAGTGTGCTTCGGTCCTTCTGCCTGCTCTGCTCCCCACTCTGGCTCTGGTGAATTCTCTCACCCTCCCGCGCTTCTGACTGTACCCAGTGCATGTATAAACAAAACAAACAAATAAATAAATAAAACATGCCTCTATTTAAAAAAAAAAAAAAAAAAAAACAAGCAGAGAAAAAAAAATTTCAAAGTTAAAAACAAAAAGTAAAAAGGAAATACCAAATTCAAGATTGAACGCCTTTCTGTGTAAAAAAAATACTGGCAGCATATGCGTGATCCTAGATGTTACTTCACGTCTCCTAAACTTTGAAAGGAAGAAGATTGGTTAGAGCATGTTAGTTTTCTCAGGGTTTCTTCAGAAAAAGTGAGTCCTTGGGTATCCTGCAACAATAACTGGAAAAGAAGTCAGTAATATTCAAGTTTTTGTCTGTTTCTTAAACAAATATCTCAAGTCCTCAATGGGTTCACAAGACCAATGGGACTTCGTCTCTGGGTCAGTTCCTCCTGGAGCTTAACTCTGGAATGATGTACCCAGGGTTTTATGCCTGCAAGTTTCAGAGAATTATGTGTGCTCAACAAGACATCATAGGGACCAGCCCATTTTTCTGACAGCTGGTTTTGAGCATCCCCGCTCTGCCAAGTCTTCAGTAAGACCTGATCTCCAGGTCTGAAGGAATGCAATGGCTGATCAGGTGGCATAGAGATCCTCGAAGTTGCAAAGTTATGAATTACTGCCAGAACCTTCTGGATGTGTTTCACATATTGTGTGATCCGGCAATCTTGTGCTATGTCTGGACTGGCTTTCAGAACTGAGGCCTGGAAAGGTCTTCCAAACACAATCTCAAAGGGGCTTAATTGTAGCCCACTTCTAGGTGCCACTCTCATCCGAAGGAGGGCAAAGGATAGTACCTGGTCCCAACGAAGTTGTGTTTCTTGGCACAGTTTTGCCAAGGTTTTCTTCAAGGTGTGGTTCATCTTTTCTGTTTGCCCGGAAGACTGCGGTCTCCATGCAGCATGCAATTTCCAGTTTATCTGTAATGCACTGCTTACTGCATGAGTAACATCAGAGACAAATGCCCGCCCATTATCACTCTGGATAGAGTCCGGCAACCCAAAGCGAGGGATTATCTCTTTCAGCAGCTGTTTGGCAACCTCGGAAGCTTTTTCCATCTTTGTGGGAAATGCTTCCACCCATCCCGAGAACGTGTCGACAAAAACCAAGAGATATTTGAAGTTGCCTGTTGTTCTAGGCATTTGTGTGAAGTCCACCTGCCAATCCTCAAAAGGACACTTGCCCCGATATTGAACCCCAGTGGCTTTAGGGTGGGAGTTAGTCTTGGGGTTATTCCTGGCACATAATTCACAACCTCGGATGATCCGTTGTGCTATTTTGTGTAAATACGGGCCCTTCAAATATGGGTGCACTGTTTCTAATAAGGCATCTCTCCCATAGTGAGATCCTTCATGAAGATGTTTTAGCACCGGATATACCAGGGCCTCCGGGAGGAGTATCATCCCATGAGAGTTTACTCTCCAAGTGGAGCTGGGGTCAAACTCAGTAAATCCCCATGCACGAGCTCTCTCCTCATCCCGCTCGGTGTATTCAGGAGCATACTGAGTCAGGTCCACAAGAGGGATGAGTGCACCCTGGAGGGCAGAACGGGCAGAACGGGCAGCGGCCTTAGCCACCCGATCGGCTGCCCTATTGCCCTTTGCCATGTCAGACCCACCCTTTTGTTGGCCAGGACAATGCATCACTGCAACAGCTGATGGTAAAGCTACTGACTTTAATAGGGCCAGGATTTCTAATGGGTGTTTGACGTCCTTGTTACTGGCAGTAAGAAGTCCCCGCTCCTTCCAAATGGCCCCATGCATATGGAGAATCATAAAAGAGTACTTGGAGTCAGTAAATATATTGACTCTTTTACCTTTTGAGAGTGCCAATGCACGGGTCAGGGCTATTAATTCAGCTTTTTGCGCTGATGTACCTGCTGGAAGAGCCTTGGCTTCCACTGTGTTCTGGAGCGTCACCACTGCGTATCCCACACATCGACGGCCTTGGTCCATGAAGCTGCTGCCATCTGTAAATAGCTCCCACTCTGGATCTGGCAGAGGCTGTTCAGTCAGATCTGGTCAGCTGGCATACACTGTGTCTATGGTTTCTAAACAGTTGTGGATTAAAGTGTCATCCTCAGGTCCATCTGCTTTGCTTGGAAGCAGTGTGGCAGGATTCAGGGAGTTAGAAACCTGCAGCTTCACATTAGGATTGTCCAACAGAGCTGCTTGATATTTTCCCATTCGCCCGACAGTCAACCAAAGTCCACCCTTCTGCTCCAGCAATGTCAAGACCTGATGTGGCACACACACAGTGATGGGCTGACCCAGTGTAAACTTCTCTGTCTCGTGTAGGAGGTCACAAGTGGCAGCTACAGCACGCAAACATGGAGGCCATCCCTTAGTGGTGTGGTCCAATTGTTTGGACAGATATGCAACGGGCTGCATTTCTGGTCCCAACAATTGGATTAGTACTCCAAGGCCAACCCCCTGTCTCTCATGTACATAAAGTTTGAATGGCTTCCTAAGATCTGGAAGCCCTAATGCTGGTGCTGAGATCAACTTTACTTTTATTTCATCAAAGGCCTTTTGACATTCTGGGGTCCAAGACAAAGGTTCAGAGTCCAGGCCTTTGAGAGCATCATACAAGGGTTTTGCTATTAATCCAAAGTTAGGAATCCAAATCCTGCAAAATCCAGCAATACCCAAAAATCCGCGCAACTGTCGCCGGTTGCTGGGGACTTTAAGGGCTGAAATTGCTTGTTTCCTTTCTGTCATCAAGCTCCGTCTGCCTTTCTTAATTTCAAACCCCAAATACGTCACCATTTGTTTACAGATCTGTGCCTTTTGAGGTGACACCTTATACCCACATTCTGCCAGGTGGTTCAGTACCACTATGGTATTTTCCAGACAAGATTTGTAGTCTGGACTTGCAATCAATAAATCATCTACGTATTGCAACAAGACGCCCTGGTTTAATTGAACCTTCCTGAGATCCCTGGCCAGTATTTCCCCAAAAATAGTTGGGGAGTTCTTAAACCCCTGTGGAAGCACAGTCCAGCAATACTGGAGAGTGCTCTTGGACTTAGGGTCTTGCCACTCGAAGGCAAAAAGCGGTTGATCCTGGATATCTATTGGGATACAGAAAAAGGCATCCTTCAGGTCTAATACCGAAAATCACCCAAAGTCACCAGGTATGGCAGTTAATAAGGTGTAGGGATTAGGCACTGTGGGATCTAAATCCCGAACAATGTCATTAATGGCCCTTAAATCTTGGACAAAACGGTACTCGCCTGTATGGGGTTTCTTCACTGGCAGAATCGGAGTGTTATACAGTGAGCGGCAGGGCCGAATGAGTCCAGATTGAAGGAACCTTTTCAATACTGGCTCAATTCCCCTCAAGGCCGCCTCCTTTAAGGGATATTGCTTCCTCCTCGGGGTTCTGCTCCCCTCTACCACTTCTATCTTTACAGGCTCTGCATTTTCGCACATCCTAGGGTTCCATCAGCCCATACCCATTTACTTACTCTTTCAACAATTTCTGGAGGTAAAATTTCACCTTTCGGTGGAATATCTTGAGTAAGTAACATCTGGAACCACAGAGCATGCTCTGGAGGCACCTGTAGGTGAAGCCTCTGATGTTTTGGTGAGAATATAATTCATGCATTGAGCTTACTTAAAAGGTCAAGACCAAGTAGAGGGATTGGACACTCTTCCATGTATAGGAAGCTATGCTAGAGCTGTGTGGTGCCCAGCTGGCATTCCAAAGGTTGTAGGAAGGCTTTCTGTTGTGGCCTTCCCGTAATCCCAGTGACTGCTACAGTCTCTTTGCTCATTTTAGTTAATTTTGAATTCAAAACTGAGTATGTCGCTCCAGTGTCCACCAAGAAATCAATGAGACGATCCCCCACAGCGAGTGTTACCCGGGGCTCTGAGGGGGTTATTCTAATGGGCTTCTCTAGATCTAGTGGAGCCCCCGGGTACCCCTATTCTGCATCTGAACTTTCTCCGTGAACTATCATTTGTCTCCTTTCCTCAGTACTTGGCTCTAGATTCCTTCTACTCTGTCTGTATTCCCTCCTATCTTCACCTGAGGCTCTACCCTGTGCTGTCATTTGTCTCCTTTCCTCTGTACTGGGCTCTCGATTCCTTCTCTGTCTGTATTCCCTATCATCATCTGAGCCTCTACTCTGTGCTAACATTTGTCTTCTTTCCTCTCTCCTTGGTTCCTGGTTCTGTGTACTCCTTCTATATTCCCTCCTGTAACCCCTACGTGAAACATCATATCTTGGGGTTCTCTGTCTTCTATCCTGCCTTCTATAATTATTGCGTCTGCCGCTTCCCTGTAACCTGGGACAACTGTACTTCCAATGTCCCTCTTCCCTACAGAAAGCACACTGATCTCTTCCTAGGGGCTCACGTCTCTGTCCATTATTGTTTCCCTGAAACCCTGTTCTGTGTTCTCTTTGTAAGAAAACAGTCGCAGGTTTCGGTCTCCTGTCCTCTCTATTATTATAAACCCTAAATGCCAGGTCCACTACCTGGGACGGACTCATCTCTGTGACACCCTCCACCTTAGCTAACTTTTTCTTTATGTCTGGGGCACTATGGGTAATGAAAGCCATAGTGATCAGACGAGCATTTTCTGGGGCACCTGGGTTTATATCTGTGTGGTTAGTGTAAGTTTGAATAATCCTCTCAAGGAACTCTGACGGATCCTCATTAGCTCCTTGCTCGAGTTGCAATATTTTGTTAAAGTTTTTTGTTTGGGGATCCCCTGCTGCAGTCCTACTAATAAACATTTTTTATATAGCTCCAACATTGCCGTTCCTCCATTGTTAGGGTCCCATCCAGGATCTTTCTCTGGGACAACAACCTCTGGCTCTGGGGACTGCCTATCCTGTTGGTGGAGACGGTCAGCTTCCTCCCTGGCTTTCCTGAATACCATCCCCTGCTCATCCAGCGTTAATAAAGTATGGAGCATGGACTGTATATCTGCCCAGTTAGGGCGGTGGGAGACGAAGATAGAGGCAAACAAGTTCACCATCCTCTGAGGAGCCTGCCGGTACGAGGGAACAGAGCTCCTCCAATTTAGGAGGTCCGCAGTACTGAACGGATGGTGCGACCAAAAGTACCCAGCAGGTCTCCCATGTTCATTTAAGCCACCCATTGGCATCTGGCGAAGGGGAAACTGTCCTGCCTCAGGGTGATCCTTCCTGCCAAAATGGGTGCCGAGTCTAGTGTGGGGAGGAGACGCCATTTTAGTTTCCTCCCCAGAGGGCAGTGGAGGCTGTGCAGCCTCAGGGGTCTGCATGGGAGGGGCCTTGTCACATGGAAGAGGATTTTGTCCTGATGTATTTAAAGTATTTAAAATATGACGCTCCTCCTCTTCTAACTCTGCCCGCTGGCAGTCCTCATGGAAAGGGGACGGTCTATCCTTTCTCTGTGCCATCAGCCGAGCCTCCGCCATATCCAATATATGGAGGGCGACCTCTATCCGGTCCTGCATATTTTTAAAAGCTTGATCTTGTATGCTTTTATAAACTGACTCAAAGATGTTACGGTTCTCATTCCTCATGCACTTAATAGTTAAATCAAAGGCCTGATTTTGTTGTTGTATGGCCACGTTAAAAGCCTGAATTTGTTGTTGCATGGCTAAGTGAAGAGCCTGAATGTGTTGTTGCACATTCTCAGTATGTGAAGTAGAACATCTACCTCTCATAGAAACAAGTATGTAGCAAATGGCGCTTACACATATTACCAAAAAAACACCCAGAAGCACAGACTGTAAAGGGATGGCTTGTAAACCACCCATGTATGTATACAATAGTAAAATCACGTGCCATACACCAGGCTTCATCAAATTATTTACATTAATGAAACTGGTGGTGATATTTAGTGGAAGAAGGCTACTTAAATTCAAGGCCAGAAGGAAACTGAAAAAACTCAGGCTAGGGATGAAACTGTATAGGCTCATGGTTGAGGCCATATTTGAGTCAAAAACTCACCCACAAGGGCTGTATGCACAGGGAAAAAACATACTTTTCAGGACTTGAGACAAATATTACACTGCGAGTCCTGCAGAAGTAGTGCGCTTATGGTGACCAACGCAAGGAATGTTACTTTGGGCTGGTCAACCGCGGGTGTAACTTGGAAACCATGCTGGGCGCCAAACTGTTGTAGAGCAACCCCGTTACAAAACGGGGTGCCTGACTGTGGGTCCTCACCCACGCGCTTAAAAGGACTTATCAATGCTCTACTGCAGGCACATGTGAAAGGTTAATAAAAGGTTTATTTACAAGGGAAGGGGAAATGAGGAAATGTACAGCTCAGGGAGAAAAGCGGGAGACAAAGTTTTAAATGAGTCCTACCCGATCCACTGATCAGGAATCCCAAAATGGCACTCAGAGCTGGCTGCAAGCCAGGAGCTGTGTAGCCAGGAGGCGAGTGACAGCGAGCCCCCCCAAGGCCACGTGTTTGGTTTTTATGTCCAACCTGGCTGCCCAACTCCACCCTCAGGTCCCAGCCACCCTCCCTTTGGTGGTGACGGGATTTGTCTTTCCCAATGTCTTGATGGCTTTAGTCTGGAGTGGGGGTGGGGTCCACAAAGCCTGTATGGGATTAGCTCAGGACATCATTTCCCCCTAACAGAACCAGATAAGGAATGACCATTAAGGAGAAAACGTAAAATAGAATGACTGAAAAAGAGTTAGGAGTTTTTTGAAAAATAAAAGACAGGAAATAACCCAAGAATGGCAATAACCATCTCCTGGTATATTTGTATTTGATTCATTTTCTCTCTCTCTTCCTGCCCCTCTGCACCTCCCAATCCTAACTACAATATTTATTGATAATTCCAGTGTGCCAGACACGGTTCTGGTTGCTTAGCCTGTATCACTAAATAAAACACAAAAATAACTGCCCTCCTGGAGTTTCTATCTAGTATAGGGAGCCAGCCAAAAGCAATACATATAAAAAATATATCGATGATAGAAGGTGCCTCGAAGGAGGAGAGAAATGCAGCAGGAAAAGTTGCGGGGGGTGGGGGGACGGGTTCATGAAAACCAAGAGGGTTGCAATCTTAAATAAGCAGTCAGGGTGGGCCTCATTAAGAAGGCAGCATTTTAGAAAAGGAAGAAAGGGAGCTAGGCCTGTAAACAGTGGCGGTAAAGGTGGTCCAGGCAGAAGGAACAACCTGTGCAGAAGCTCAGCCTCTTGCATGGATCAAATGTGAGCAAGGGGGAGAGGGCAGTAGGAGATGAGAGTGAACAAGTGGGGACTTGGCATGCCATTGAAATGGGATTCCCCAGAGGGCTGACCAAGGAGTGCTGAGAAAACATGACCATGTGTAGGGAAGAACTGCTAGATATGCCACCAAGGGAAAAAAGAAACAACCAAGGTAGTTACAATTAAAAACTAGAAAGAAGCTTGGTGCAGTTCAAAATATTTTCACGATAAGCCATAGGAAGAAATACATTTTCCAGCATGATCTAGCAGTCACACAAAAGTCACACACACAATTGAAACAATAGTATCAAAAACCAACAGTATGCACAGTGTGTTCTGTTTACTCTAGTTCCAATCTACGTTTCTTTTCTCTCTCTCTCTTTTTTTTTTTAAGATTTATTTATTTATTTATACAAGCACTGGGTACAGTCAGAAGCGCGGGAGGGTGAGAGAATTCACCAGAGCCAGAGTGGGGAGCAGAGCAGGCAGAAGGACCGAAGTACACTGCTGAGGGGAGCAGCGGGCGACAGGAGAGGTCTGCGCGCCATGTGGGACCCTCCTCCGTGGTGGCCGGGGAGCAGCCGGGGATGGAACCGGCGTTGCAGAGACTGCGCTCAGCTTTGCAACCCAGCGCTCAGCCGCTGCGCCACCGTGTTCAATGCCGATAACATTGACTAAATTGATTTCACAACCTAGTAGTGGTTTGTGACCCGCAATTGGAGAAGCATTGCTAAGGTAATGTGATCATTTGGGCTATACCCTAACACATGGATAACACGATCAACCTCATTGTCAACTCTCTGATCATGCTTTATGACCTTAAATAGGGAACCACCATGAGCTCATTAATCAAAATCCAATGTATATACAAGATATTCTGCTTTCATGACAGCTGTCATCATATAAAAATACTGTGTGAGCTGGGTCACTATTAGGAAATGTAAAACATGTGAAATTTGGGTACATCATTTCTGACAGGCAGCCAATATTTATAGTAGTTGGCTAAAGAGATTATACTTCAAATAAACAAATGTTTAATGTTCCCATAAAAGTATAGATATAACTCTCTTTAGCAAATTTGCTAATAGATTTTCATCTCCAGACCTGTCTTTAGAAATTTGTTTTTAGAAAACTGAAAATTTTGGAATTGCATCTCAAAATGGTTTGAAAGTTTCTCAAGATGTTTGAGAGCAGCTTTATTTTATGAGTATATAAACACTGGTGTTTTCTGAATTTTTAAACTGGTCTTTCAAAACTCAAAAATTTTCAACTAGGTTACAGTTAAAAATATTTTTTTCCTATTAGAAAAAGTTCTTATATTTGCTATTGGATAGGAACAAGTTTTGTAGTAGGTTGGAATCATTCTGACCCATTTACTATTCATCTACTTTAAAAGTGGCCAATTTTGTCATGTTATCCAACAGATCTTTCTGAAATGATGAAAATGCTCTATATCTATGCTTTCTGTTAAGTTTGCCACTAGTCACATATGGCTTTTGAGCACTTGAAATGTGGATTGTGTGAATGAGAAACTGATTTTTAATGGTTTTTATTCTGACTTAATTTAAATATAAACAGCCAAATATAAATATGGCTACCATGTTGGACAGAGCAGTTTCAAAAAGAAAAATTGAGCAAAGCCTGTTAAAAATCTTCCAGTGGCTTCCAATGACGTTTCAAATTAAGTTTTAAATCCTCAGTTTCACATTCAAAGCCAAGAAAAGCACATTCCTGCCCACCATTTGGTTACTGCAACTCTAGCCTCCTGGATCTTCTTTCCATTCTACCAGCACACTAGCCTCCTAAAAGAACCCTCTGCTGGTAAAAGTTCTTTCCACTGTACACAATCCCCTGCTCAAATCCTTCTTCCCTAGCCAAACTCTATTCATTCCATAGGTTTCCTCTTATTCATCATTAAGCAAATATTTATTAAGTTCCAACTATGAGCCAGAAATTGTGCTAGGTGCTGGTGAGTGACAGTAAGGACAATAGACAAGATTGACAGGCCTTCTCTCCTAGTAGAATTTATATTCTAGTTAGGATTTAAATTCTAGTAGGATTTAAAAGCAAGTAGCCAAAGTAATAATAAATTGTGGTAAGCTTCTTAAATAAGGACTCTGAGTTGGACTAGAGAATAATGGCAGGTGGAGAGTGGCTTCTCAAAGGATGTGACATTTTTTGTAAAACCCCCAAAGAGAAAAGAGTCACATAGGGAAAGAGTAGGCAAGCATGGTACTGGGAGTACTTATCATAGCAGTAGTTCATCTCTAGGATTACATATGTATTTAATGTCTGCAAGCTCCATGAGAGCAGGGATTCTGTGTATCTTGTCCTATTTTCTAGAACACAGAAGCTGGCACATAATTTATGTTAAGTAGATTCATGTTAATGGAGAAATAAGTAAATTTTTGAAGTCTAAAAGTTAGAATAACTGCTACAAAATACTATAAAGGAAAAGCCACTAGCGATTATTAATTATGATTGACTTTGGCTTGTAAAGATAATTTTATCCAATGGTTTTGAGCCTTTAAAATACAACATATAAATAACAATTTCTCAAGAATCAAGAATTTGTTGATAGGCCACAAATTTTCAGAAGGAGTTAGTGAAGCAACTGTTTCTTTTTTTTTTTTTTTAAGATTTATTTATTTTTACACAAGAGCTGGGGTACAGGCCAGAGGCGCAGGAGGGTGAGAGGATTCACCAGAGACAGAGCAGGGAACAGAACAGGAAGACTACTGGAACACACCGCTGAGGGGAGTAGCGGGCGAGACAGGAGAGGTCTGACTCGCCATGTGGGATTCTCGCTGGTGGGGATTGAACCCGTGCTGCAGAGGCTACAGACAGCTTCACTCCATGGCACTCAACCCGCTGCGCCATCGGGGAGGCCCGAAGCAACTATTTCTTGATCCTCATCTTTAATGTTCAAGTTCCCATCAATTATTAAGTTAATCACTAAATTCAGTCTCACTGAGGCTATTCATTCAATTAGGCTCCAGATTCTCTCTTGGCTATTCAAAATAAGAAGCATATCAGTTCAAGATTGCATAGTAAGTTCACTTTTCATTTTTAGTCCCAATAAATAACATTTATAGATGCAATATAAACATTGAAAAGGCACAGCTCATCTTGTAAAACGAGGCAAACATCTCTATGAACTATAGAGAGGAAACAGAATAGTCAGTTGGGGCTAGTGCTGCAGGCCTACAAGGAAGCTGGCCCAGAGGGAAGCAGAGGCAGCTGGGATTTCCACTGTGGTGGATACCAGATTAAAGATACCTTATGTGAGACAGGGGCCAAGGACAAGCCCATTATCTCACATCAGGAGGTGAGTAGGGATGAAAGTAGACATAATGGGGCGAGGGAAGATGCGGATAGCCTCACAGCCAGACCTTTGTGAGGCCAGTCTGTGACTAGCTGACTGGATCTTGGATTGCTCCAAGAAGACCAAGGGTGAGAACCTGTGTTGCAGATATAAGACTTGGTTGAGTTGTGAGCTGACTGGAGGCAATCACAAAATTGCTAGATGAAGGTGAATAAGTGGAGTTAGGGGGATGAGGAGGACAAACAAAAAACTAGATGAGACTGCAACCTCAATTTCCAAAACAAAAGAGGAAGAGGAGAATATCTGCACAGTCCATAGAATCTACAAGAGGAAAATGGATTTTTCCAAGATGATATGAATATAACAGCACAATCTGAAAGTGATGCTAAAATAAATATTTCAGAGCCCCAAAGAGATAAAGATTCATTATAAAATAAAAACTGATGGAAGTAAAGGGAGAATAAGCTGTATTAAAAAACAAATCCAGTTTCAGTCCTCAAAAGGAAAAATGAAGTCATTGAAATAAATGTATTAAATTGGATATGATCTAGACTACAGTCAAATAGAGAACTGGTGCGTTGTAAGATAGTAATGAGAACATGACTGATAAAGCCACACACACAAAGAGGTAGAAATATGAAAGAGCAGTTTGTTAATGCAGTGGCTAGATGGAGAGGCTCCAACAAGAGTTCTCAGACCTCCCTGGTGGCGCAAGGGGTTAAGACACAACCTATGAAGCTGTCCGCAGACACTGCAGCACGAATTTGAGCTCCAGCGGGAAGCTACCCACATGGCACAGCAGACCTCTCCTGTCTTGCCCGCTGCTCCCCTCAGCAGTGTATTTCAGTCAATCCACCTGTTCTGTTCCCCACTCTGTTTCTGGTGAATCCTCTCACTCACCCCCCACACACCTCTGGGCTGTACCCCAGTTCTTGTATGCATAAATATTTTTTTTTAAAAAAGGGTTATGGAAAAGAATGGTTACAGAAGCAAGATTTGGAGAAATAAAGATTGAGCATTTTCAAGAATCACTGTGGTACATGTGTCCTGATTGAAAACTGCACAGAGCAGAGAATAATGTGAGGAAGGACAGCAGGAACTATGGTGGAGTACTATGGTACTTTAGTTGTGGGTGTGGTAACAGCACCTGCAAGGGGAGATCCTATACCTCTGAAACACAGTGTTGTAAACCAATGGTATCTCAATAAATAAATTTACTAATTTAATTAAATTTTAAAAAGAAAAACACACAGTTTGCCCACATCTCCTGCCTCTTGCAAATTCCTGAACCTTGTAGGGTGTCTTCTGGAACTCATGCTCCATCACACCTTGAATCCCATACATACTCAGTCTCGTCTCTGAATGTCCCTGTGTTTCTTTCTCTAGAGCAAATCTGAATGATTCTGAAGACAGTGCTATCTTAGAAACCTCTAGAATTTTCTCTATCATACCACCTGGCTTTGAGGTGGGATAGGTATTCATGTGCCACATTGCTAGGAAGAAATATTTATGAGTATTTCTCAGAATAAAACAATACTCAAAAAGAAAATACTATAGAAAAAAAGATCAATGGATTTGACTACAGTGAACATTTTTTTAAGACCTATAGAAGACAGCACAACACTTTAACTTGAAGTTAAGACAATCCACAGACTAGGAGAAAATATTTGTATGTCTACAATTGACAAAGGATTTGAAAAAAGAATATGTATATATTTTAAAGTATACAAATCAATTAGAATAAATAGAATAAATCAATAGATTAAAATAGAATAAATATTTGAAAAATCAAATAGAATAAATCAATTTGTCAAAATAGACAAATGAGTAAATGTCACAAGCAAGTAATTAACAGAGGAGGAAACCAGAATGATAATAAATAAGAAAATAATAAACGAATTAATATATTATTTATAAAACTTCATAAATAGTCAGGAAATGATGAACAAGAGAACATACTAAGTTTACACCTATCCAACTGGCAAAAAATTTTTAAGTCTTTCAAAGGCATCAAATCGGTAAGAACACTCCCAAAAATTTCTAGTGGAGACGTAATTTTCCATAAATGTTCAAATATATACACTTTGTTACACATGTTATAGATATGTATGTATTAATATATGTGTTTATATGTACATATAATTTGTGATAGAGAATTGGACACCATTTATTTATTTATTTTAAAGATTTATTTATTTATACAAGAACTGGGGTACAGGCCAGAGATGCAGGAGGATGAGAGGATTCATCAGAGACAGAGCAGGGAGCAGAACAGACAGACCGACCTAAAACACTACTGAGGAGAATAGCGGGCGAGACAGGAGAGGTCTGCCGTGCCTTGTGGGTTTCTGCCTGGCCTGCCGGGAATAGAACCTGCACTGCAGAGGCTGTGGACGGTTTCACAGCACTGTGCTCAAACTGCTGCACCACCAGGGGAGGCCTGGACACTATTTAAATTGGAACATTAATAGGAGGGTAAGTTATATCATTGTTATACAATGAAAAGCCAGAGAGACCAGTGATGAAATAAAACCGTATTGTCAACTTGGAAAAATCTTAAAAAACATATTCTTATATGTAGGTACACTAAAGAAGGATACTCCAAAGTGGTACTTATTGTGTATGAGATAGATATCTACATTGCACAACGTGTATTTTATATACATATATATGTCTTAAACCTGGGTGGGAAGAAAATGCACTTAGCTTCAGACTAGTTGTTACCCTTTAGGAGGAAGAATAGGTGATGATATAAAGGGTATGTGTTCTATATCAACAATAGCTTAAATTTTGAAATAAAATATTTAAAGCAAATATGACAAAATTTCTCTGGATGCTGGATGCTGGAACAATTTAAAGCACTTGCCTTATTATAATCATTACTACAGATGACCATTTACTTTAAGCCTGAGACCAGACATAAAACATAACACCACATCCTTAACTTCTAAAGAAAATAGGCTTGTAAATAAATTTTTAAATATCAGCTGTTTGGTGTGGACATGGTTTTCAGCAAAGAAAGCCCTCATCCCTGTTTCTAGTTAGGGCTGTGATAAAAGGAATAGACTTGAATTGTGGCCAAAGAGATTTAGATTAGACATTAGAAAAAACTTCATATCTCTGTAAGACATTCAGGATGGCTTGGGGATTCTGAGAACAACAACTTTGCTGAAACAGCTTAGATCCTAGCCTAGTTGGATCGAGAAGTGGTTATCCATGTCAAAGATGCCCTTTGAAATGTGAGATTCTGTCTGTAACTCTGTAGATATGAAGGTCTTCACTAATCTTAGAATCTACAGAAAGACAGAAAGGACACTGAGCAAGAGAACAAGATAGCTTGAACCTCAGTCCTCCTGAGAGCCTATTCTACCATGAGAAGCTAGTGGTACCCCAGCAGGATTCAGGGGGCTAATAATGCAGGGCAAGACTCTACTGGTATGTACTCTGGATTATATCTATCTATCCATCAATAATTATTTGTAGAGGAGAATTCAAATTCCATGCTGTGCGAGTTGCTCTGCAGAGAGAACATAAAAATAATCTCATCGCTTATTCTTAAAAAGTTTATAATTAAACTTGAAAAGACTCATGCATCTGAGAGAAAAAGCAGCAATAGATAGATAGTCAAAGGTGAGCACCACTGAGATTAAGGACAGATCAGTAGGAGCTGGGCTTGCTGTCAAGAGGAAGGATTGTGATGAGCCCTGTGGATGAATAAGACTTGCACAGCCAGAAGAGAGTTGAGGATGTTTCAGATGTGGGCTAAATATGACTAAAACCTGAGGGAGGATCATTCAAGAATATCAGAGAATGCCCCTAAATGGAGGACTCTGGCTATATGGCACAGGTGTTTTAGAGAGCATGGGAGGTGATGAAGTGAAATAGCTGATTAGTAGTGTGTGAGCATAAAATGTTTTGAAAATCAGCCAGAGAATTTAAGACTTAAGGATGGAGGGGAAAGATGCCAGTGTGTATTTTTGAGTAAGACAGGGATATATAGAAAAACCGATTTCACAGCAATTTTCACAATTAAGTATTTCATACAGATCTGGTATAAAATAAAGGGTCAGCAAACATTCTAGTTTCCTTTAATATTAATTTTTTTTTTGGTTAAAATACTACTCCTTATTTTAGAATACATTTAAGAAAAAGAAGCCCAGGTATAATTGGATATCATCATCATGAATCAGACAATTCTGCTGAGCTAACCCCGGAGCTTAAAATCCTTCCCCATGGTTTGTTCTTTAGATTTTTCTCTGCATTAAAGCACTAGTTCTCAGAAAATAGCAATAACAGCATTAGCAGTTAATATGGCAAACATGAAAAATTCAGACTTTGTAAATATAGAATCTCAACAGTTTTATTTCAAATCCTCAATAGTATTTTCAACTGCAAGGGATCAAAAACCCATAATGCCTATAGAATGCTCGAGTGCAGTGGGGAGGGCTCCCATTCTGTGGGCAGAACTGTGGACGTAGCTTCTGTGTCTCAGAGCAGCAGGCAGAGCACTGGATTGAGAGCAGGGAAGAGGTGCACTGCCTGGTCTCTGTCTCCTTGGTTGTCTTCCTTAATCAAGGAAGTTCAGGGTTGCTAAAACTGAAGGGATTAAGTTGGATAAATGAAAAAAAAATTTTTTTTAGCTCAAACTCCATGTGAAATATTTATTCATGTAATCAGAGTTCCAGTTTGAGCCTTGCCTGACTCCATTTAGAGCAAAAAAACGGTGTATTTGGCAGGTGGGTAAGCAAAGTCTAGTTGCATGATAATGGAATTTTCTTGGGAGAGTAATCTATTCTTAGGAGTCAAGCACACAAGTCAAAGGCAATTAATTCTCTAGCACTGATGAATGGGGCCTATGTTGAGCCTCTTTGGTCTAGTTCCTGTGGAATGGTGGTCAAATTCTGGAAAAATTAAGACACTGGAGTAAAGGTTGCTCATAAAACCACTTAAATCAGTTGAGTATTTTCAACTGCAAGGAATCAAAATCCCTGACTCAAGCAATAAGCTGTGAGAACATTTATAACCAGATTCCAAAGGCAGAGTAGCATTTGTTTCATCTAAAGACTGGTTCTTTCTGCTCACAATTTGGCTGCCAGTGGCAAAGGAAGTTAATGCTTCCTGGTTTACACTGAAATATGAAACATACGTCCTTTTAATAAAATTCTGCACGTTATCTCAGATTATGTGCCCATTCCTGGCCTAGTCACAGTGACCGGGGATTGCCATTGCCTTCAACTAATCAGGTTCTAGCCAGGTAATCAATTTGATAGTGAAATCCCCCTGCAATGTGTGGAAGAGGGGCAGGTTTCTAAAAGCTACTTTGATTCTGTCAGGTACTGATGAATACTTTGCAGCCATAAATATCTATCATGACTAATCTAGCATCTGGGAGGGGGGCGAGGAACAGCATCTTTTATTGATTGGAAAAACTGAGGGTACCGGAACATATGGGATGTGGACAAGCCTGAGTGCCTGAGAGAGTTCTGGAAGAGTTGAAAGGCATAAGTTCCTCAAATAAATAAATAAACTCTCCAAAATGTAGTTTCGATAGTTCTGACAGTTTCTGTTCTTCAATATGAACTGTGTTTCTCATTCATTGCTATTGATTGGGGCAGAAAATCGCATGCCCCATGCTGCTGGAAAGAAGTTGCTGAAGAGAAGTTATCAAATATGTGTGAGGACTGGAGACGACACCCAAAGTACAGTGATGAGACTGATGTATGGGATTTGGTATGAGTGAAAACTCACAGGCATTTGGTCAAGTCCCTGGGGACTTAGCTAAAGTAGAGCGTGGAAGCTATTTTTAAAAATGGTTTTTCCTTGATTCAGGGTATAATTATACTTTAAATCCTGAATCCAGTCTACTTCTTCATAGGTGCATTTGAACTGCAGAAATTAGCTCTGCTGATAGCATCATTTTAATGTTAATGCCAGTTGATAGATTCTTCTTTCTTACAGTGACATGACCGACCTCCTTGAGCTCATTAGAGGAGCTGTGTTTTCAAATCTTTCAAAGTATCTTCATTGCCTGTAAATGGGGAACTTGGCTGTGGCCTAACTGAATTCCTATGCACATAAGTGTGGTTTCCTGATAAAGAAAATGAAACCCTGTTTCCATGTCATTATGTCTCTAATATGTATGCTAACTTTTTTAAAAACTGTGTTTCTGACTCACACTCAACAATCCTATTTCTTTCTACTCCAAAGGAAAAAAAAAAAAAAGTCAAATTTATGTTACATGCCTGTAAGGCATTTTAAAGTTAATCAGGCCCTGTGGGTCTAATTTAATTTGTGTAAGATTGCTGTTGATGATTAGAATAGCTATTTAAGATTTTTGTTAACAATCTGTTACGTGGACTTAATGGAAACGCTCCAAAAGCAGCCTGTTCACTTC
Source organism: Talpa occidentalis (assembly GCF_014898055.3). NCBI lineage: Eukaryota > Metazoa > Chordata > Mammalia > Eulipotyphla > Talpidae > Talpa > Talpa occidentalis. Next base: position 58,541,868 of record NW_023604861.1, read on the forward strand.
CCCTGTCAAATTCAGGTTACAGAGCCTTCACAGATGTTGTAAGTAGACATCAAATTAAAATCATAAGTGTACTCAAACTGCCAACTTTGAGCTTTGGTTAAAAACATCTGTCACATAAAAGCAAACATTCAGAGCTATCAGGTCTTGTAACAACTGTCTTTATTTTTCATATCTATGGCATTTTCATTATTTTATGTCACAGCTCCCTGTGGAATTTCTCTTATGAATGATTGTTTTTTCAAGATCACTAATTTCTCTACACAAACAGCATTTTAAGGCTTTGGTACTAATGTTATAAAGTGAGAGAATCCAAGCATAGCTGGAATTCTAATGGTCTCATAGAATGGGAAAAGTCAATGAAGTCCAGCAGAGCAGCTTAAGAAAGTGAAAGTGTTTGACTTGCACTTGTTTAACTTATTCATATTAAGTAAAACTAGCTCTTTGATTCCTCCTACAAGGTTATCTTTCATCATTTAAAAATTGACAGTTTCCATCCTATGACAGTCCCACGCTGTGCCCAGATGAAATACTTTGGTCCTGTGCTCTTTTGTATAAACAAGAAGATTACAGGAGTCTCATGAGTTAACTGGCTATTTCTTATAAATCACACTTTTTTTTGAGATTTAAGATTTTATTTCTGTCATTACTACATTTCATAACTTTAACAGCTGTATTCCTTTACTCTGTTTTTCTTTTCTGTGCTCCAGATTTTGTGTTTCAAAACCATAACTGTCTAGTTAGTTCCTCTTCCTCTTCTTTTCTCTTCCAGTTCCTCGGTTCCCCCTCCCCTCCGTTGTTTTTACTTCTCTATAGAGTGAGAGATTATTCTAAGAGACTATTCTGTGTCCTCTGATGCTCAAGCTAAGCATCCACACAGCAGCACAAAAGTGAGGGGACAAATGAACACTCCACCCTCACACCCACACCACATTCCACTAACCCGGGGACACTCCTTGCTCCTTGCGGGCAGGCACAGGGAGGCATGCACAGTAGCAAGATGTTAAAACTATAGGCAAATATTTAAAAAATAATCAAGTCATTCTTTAAGTTAGAAGCGGTTACACCAAAATACTAATCTCTTTATTTATTCTTGATTTACCTTTAATGATGACAGGCTTGATATTGCAATTTATACATTAAAATTAATCAGGTGATTGAGGACTTATATGGAAAGCATTATTTTAATAGGCATTTGGGGGGTTCACTATAAAGTGCTCTTATCCTAAAATGATAAAGTGTTTTTATTCATAAAAGTGGAACATAAGATTTAGATTAATCCTATTTCTTAATTTAGAAACAAAATATTAACTTTTAGTGTTTAATTTAATGGATGAATGGCATTAAGAAAAGGGATTTAAAAACTACTAGAAAAGGTTGTGAACTATCCCACCCCAAGCTGCACAAGAGTAGTGTCTTGCTGTTCCACCTCCATGAATTCCCAAAGAAGACAGTTGGGAAAATGGGGAGAAAGCCATGAGTCCTGCTGCTTTACCCACTGACCACTTGAATGGGGACAGGTGAAACTGAGGAGTGAAGCAGAGACTCCGAGTAGACTAAAGGACAGAACTAGGGGATGATCAAGGCACCTTCCACTTCTGAAAGGGTCTCCCATTTCTGTGAGGGTCTCCTGCTTCTGCTGGGCCTCCCACATCTGGCACTGCTTCCACTTGGCTGCCCTTGGGGGTGGAAGGAGGTGTGGCTCCTGCTTCTGCACAGGCCCCACATGTCCCTTCAGCTGGCTTCCACCCCACCTATGGCTCTTTTTTCTGGCGCCAGTGCTTTGGCAGAGGGCACAATCCCACTCTTGAGAGACTATGGCTGGAGACATCTTGACTTCATGGTGGGTTCAGTTTGGATAGTACATTTTGAACTTTCATCTGCTGTTCCTCTCCCAGTACTTTGGGTCCTGCACAACCTCTTGCTTGTGCTTCCTGCCAGGTTTGGGTTCTTTCTCCTGGCAGTGCTGCTCTTGGGCTTTGGCCACTCTGCTTTAGGCCCTACCTGTCTGGCTGAACATTTACCCATAAAAGGATGGTTGATTTTGGAGTTTGATTGGGAGTTTGTGTTTTGCAGTCCTTTCCTTCCTTACATGTCTTCTTTCGCACCATTTCCTTTGAACTGCTCACCAATTAAAAAATCTCAGCACAGGGCCTCCCTGGTGGCGCAGGGGTGAAGAGGCAACCTATATCCGCAGCCATTGCAGCACAAGTTCCAACCCCCACCAGGGAGCTACCCACATGGCTCAGCAGACCTCTCCTGACTTGCCTGCTGCTCCCCTCAGCAGTGTATTTTGGTCAATCTGCCTGTTCTGCTCCCCACTCTGTCTCTGGTGAATCCTCTCACCCCCCCACACCTCTGGCTTGTACCCAAGTTCTTGTATTCATAAATAAATAAATCTTTAAAAAAAAATCTTGGCACACTAGAGTTTGATTCCTTTGCTTTTATGCACACAATGGGTGCAAGCCTTAGAATAGACAACCTTGTTCTTTTCCATGAACAGTTTGGGGCCCCTGGATACCCCTTGATTTTCCCTGCCCACTTTCTTCCTGATCAGCCTAACTAGATCACCACCCTTCCTGCTTCCTTAGGTTGTCACTTACACCATCTGTGAGATTATATCAACCCTCACTTTCATGAAATCCCCTTTTCATGAGAATATGTTTAATGTCATGAATGCTAAGACTTAAATTAAGACTGTACAATCACATTTCCCCACATAAAAATAATTATGTAATTTTAAATTTTTTTCCAAGTCCTTGTATATTTCCCGTATATATATTTATTTTAAAAGATTTATTTATTTATGCTTAGAAGAACTGGGGTGTAGGCCAGAGGTGCCAGGGTTGGGTGAGAGGATTCACCAGAGATAGAGTGAGGAGCAGAACAGGCAGATCCATTGAAATTCACTGCTAGCAGGAGCAGTGGGTGAGACAGAAGAGGTCTGTTGTGCCAAGTGGGTCAGCTCCCTGGCTGGGAATCGAACTCAGGCCACATGGTGATAGCTCTGAGACTTAACCCCTATGCCACCAGGGTTGCCCCCTTATTTATATTTAAAGATTTTTAGACTTTTTGTTTCCACAGCCTTTTATAATAGTGTAGTGCCAGCAATGCACAGAGCAGATTTTCTATGATCTGAGCAGACGGGTAAAAGACTCTGGAGCCCTCGGTGACTTTTCCAGGCTTTTATTGAGCTTTTTGCATGGTTTGTAGTACGGCACCCAGGTACTTGGCAGGCAGGGGCTGGGGAGCAAGGAGGTGTCGGGCCCCCTGACCCTGTGAATCTTTCTGGGCTCCCTAGTGTCCCTGGTCTCTCTGGTGTCTCTGCTTCGCTGTGCTGGCTTCCCCACGAGGCCGCCTTCTATGCTCCACCTTCAGCCCAGGCATACCCACTCACGCAGCTCACACCCTGCTCCAGGTGCTGCCATGAGGCACGCGTGGAAACCCACAGGTGTCTATGGTTAATACTAATGGCGGGAGGGTAGAAAATCCTGACAATTTTCACTTACCCTACAACAGTGATTAAAACACTTTCTGCTCCCCTGTTCTCACATGTCTATCTCATGTTCAATACACTTGATGATAACATGGGATGACTGTGATTAAAGCAGGAAGACCTGGCAGCCTTTTCCTATTGACTTAGACTTTGGAGATCTAATTTGAATGTAGGCACCCTTTATAAAGTTTGATCCACCCTCTTGTGTGAAGCTTTACCAGCTATGACTTCATCCTAGGAGCACTGTTCACTTCTCTGTTGCAGACCTTCATTATATTTGCCTTAGTGCCTGGGGAGTTGCTAAACGTTAGCAGCTGGTTCTCAAGGGTTGGAGGGACACTTTGTAACATTTGTTGATTTCCGTGGTATAATTACTCCCAGCACTGCCAATATCAGGCTACCAATTTGACATCACTGAACTCAAAATTGGGAAGTGATATGCACAGTGGGCTCTGGGGAGCAGGTACAAGCCAACTCAAGGATTATTAAGCTACAACAAGCACTGGCACACTGTGGGCCCACTGCTTTTGTATGTACCTTGGAAGGAGAGGATATATAAAACAAAGTTCTGATTTACAAGAGAAAGCAATGACCAGAGAAAGACAGTGTGCAATAGTGACCTGCAAAGTCCACTGAAGAGGTACAGAGAATAGCTCGCAAGAAGGAAAACTTAATCAGGGACATACATTTGAAGATCAATGAGTATTTCTCTGCATGGAGAGCAAGGTAGGAGCCTCTGGACAGCTGAAGGCTTGAAGGTTGTAATAAGCATGGCACATACTTAGAAAAGAGGTTTTCAGCCACTGGAACTGCCCTGTTGACTTTAAGTGCAAGACTTATTGTACTATTATAGAATATTTGTTTCCCATGTATCAGGTATTTTTCTTTTGATTCTCACTATAACCCTTACAGGCAGATAGAATAGAAAATAGAATATCATTATCAACATGGCCATTATCATCCTTACTTTATAAATAAGGACACTTAGAATAAATAAGGGAAGTTAAGAATCTTCATGGATATCTATAAGTCCTGGTTCAGAGTACGTTGTCCTACACCCTACCATCAGAGCTCCTGGCTAAACAATATGTCCATATAGTGGTCTCTCAAACTGCAGAACCCCTCATGTGGATGAGCACGGTCTATTTTTTCTCTATAAATATACTGAAGGGCTGCCTCAATGGCTTTATAGAGAAAAGTCTAATGTGTGTCCTGAAAAGAGCTTTGGTGATATAATACAGAAGACATGTTATTAACTGGTGTCAGGAGAACTAGATTCAGCTTTGGGATCTGACAGAGTTGTGCAGTATTTGGCAGATACCACAACTTCTCTGGACCTCAGTTTGTGATGGAGAAAATATTAAGTTTACTTGTATAGTGCCATGAAGGCACAGAGCTGGTTCTCTATGATCCGAGCAGATGGGTAAAGGAGAGTTCTGGAGCCCTCAGTGGCTTTTTCAGGCTTTTATTGAGCTTTTACATGTAGTGCAGCAACCAGGTACACGGCAGACAGGGGTGCTGGGGGACCGGGAGGCTGGCAAGGCTCCCAGCCCTCCACAATTCTTTGCTCTTTATTGGGCTCTCTGGTGTTCTCTCTTGGCCTCTGCTACTCTGCCTTCTGTTCTTGTTCTGGTAGTTCCATTGCACTACGTCCCCCCACCCCCATCCCCTTGGCTGAGTGCACATGCGTGGTGGGAGGGAAGAAAATCCCGATACTTTTTTACTTACCCTACAATTTGCTTGTTATCTATGTGGCTCAGAAGTTCTTTTTACCTCTAAAATCTTCTAGATACATTTAAATGGTAATATGTAACTACATGACTACATGGGTTCCCAGAGATGATGAGTAGCCTAAGAGAAGAGTTAAATATATTATAGATAGAAACACAATTACCCTGCAAAATAATATAATTGAACTCCTTGGGTATTTGCTTCTTCAAGATGGTTTTCTAGTGGAGTCATTATCTACAGCACTCATTCAAGATACTGCAAACTACTTTAAAAAGTAGACAAGGATGAGTCCAACAAGATGGCAGCAGACTGTAGCTGTTGGGTCACTTCCTTCACATATTCACAACCAAATTACAATAATACAAAATTAACAACCCCTGAAAGATAAAGGGATAGCATGACTGTGACATACATACAGAGCAACAGTATGATGGAAAGAGGCAAGAAAAACTATAATTAAACTGTATTTAGAGCAAAACCAGGGCAGTACAACTCACCTGGGAAGATACTGTACAGATCCCCTCTGCAGTTGTTAACTCAAGGACATATGCTCACATTGGGGATTTTTAAAATTGGGTATTATACTGGAGAAGGAGGTGCATAGAGTTGGTGTCCAGAGCAGAGAGTGCTGCACCTCCCCCTGCAGTGACCCTCAGGGCTAATGGCTGTTACCATGGTCCCTGAGGTCCGGCGTGGGCAAGGAACCATGCGCGCAGGGGGAGAACAGCAAACTCCTTAAGATGCAGAGAAGCCGAATGCCTGTCAAGAAATAATGACCACCAGAAGCTGCCACAAAGATGATTAAAAGAAATACTGACCACTTGGAACCTTATCTCGCTTTCTCAAGGCCCATAAACTTTATTCTGCTACAACTGTCTCTCTAAAAAACTTTCCTTTTTCTGGTCATTGATTGCTAATTAAAAAACATACCTAATTTAATAATTAGGCTAATGCAAATGAAACATTACTAAACACTGTGTTATAATAGAATTGTTAGTTTAATAATCTTTCTATTATGTGCTTAACTTTAGTACCTTTGATATTAACTGCATTATAAAATAAATTCACCCATGACAATTAATTATGATAGTTAGTGCAACTAGAAAATAATTATATAGAATAGTAAAAAGAATTTATAGCCTATCCAATTAGGAATGAGGCTAGATGTAACTTCGGACATAAATCACTGCCCTGTCAATTAAGCTAAATTTATGAGCAAACTGATCTCTTTGATGCTTTTAGAAAAACATATATATACTGACCACTAACTTAATAAAGACGCACTCAGATTTTCATTCTCTTGAAGTGTGTCTGTGTGTCATTTATTCATCGAATCCCTGACCACCCTGCGCAATCTCTCAACCCTGAGACGGCCTCATCGTCCATCGCTGTGCTGGTCCGCGGCAGGTGGCGCCCGAAGGTGGGGCCTGACCTTCATTTCATTGTTTTCACCCAAAGGAGAGGTAAGTAACGAAGAGGTTGCGTTGGGTAAGCTATCTCCTTCTTGTGTGAGTGTGTGAGTGAATTTCTCCTAAAATACCCTTCTTTTTTAGACAGTCAGGGATAGAATCCTCACTGGGGCGTCCGGAGCTCGCTGATAAAGGGTGATCAGTTTGAGACAGTGAGAAGTTTTTCTAAACTGGAAAACATACTCGTGGTGCTGAGTGTGTGAGAGAGTGCATGAATACGGCTCCACGGCCTTAGGGCTACGGAGTCTGAGTGGGCTGCACCCGCGGTTCCCGTGGAGGACGTCATAAGGCATAACGGTCATCTGCTCCTTGGAGCAGCCTGGTCCGGGGTTTATACGGACAGACCTTAGCTAAGACGCCTCCGCAAGTTCCCGCGAGGGACACGGGCCGGACAGCACAGTTGAAATAAAGATCTTGTCTGAGTGAACAAAGCACCACGAGGTCATGGGTCAACAACAGACCAAAAACAGAGATCTTTTTCTTTCTATACTGAAAAATATGATTGAAGCACGCAGAATTAAAGTAAATAAAAAGGCTTTGTTACAACTTTATGAATTCATAATGCGGGTATGCCCATGGTTTCCAGAACAAGGCAGTCTGTCACTGGAAACTTGGAAAAAGGTAGGAAAAGAAGTAAAAGAATTTTTTGGCCTTCATGGGCCATCTCAAGTCCCCGCACAGACTTTGTCCTTGTGGGTACAAATTAGAGACTTATTGATTGATGACACTGAGGCAGAATTGTGGGAGAGTAAACAGGAAGAGGTTCAGGATAATCCTAAAAACAACAAAAACCTAGAAATAACACCATTACTCGCTCAAGCCTCTGCTCCTATATTAAAAGAATCCCTTTCCCATGCAGAGGATGAGCCTAATGATCATGAATATGCTGAAATGCTAGATAAATTAACTTTCAAAAATGACAAACCCTCCCTCCCAGTTGCCACTCTTTTTCCAATCGTTACTAAGCCCAAAACTGCATTACTTAAAAATCTTCCCCATGATTGTGTCCTTCAAGGACCCCTAGGTGGCATTCTGGGATCAGCAAGAGAGGCCAGTAAAACAGGAGATTTTTCATTTGCCTTTCCCGTGACTGGACCTCCGGTCTTGACTCGCCATGACGATGGCCCTGCATGGGAGGCCATCCCTATAAAAACTCTTAAAGAATTACAATCAGCTGTTCAGACTACAGGACATAACTCCCCTTATACTTATCAAATTATTGACATGTTATCGGCCACTTGGATGACCCCTTATGACTGGCTTAATCTTGCCAAGGCTGTTCTTCCTTCAGGAATGTATATATTATTTCGCATGGAATATGAGGACCAAGTACATGCCTTCCTTAAGGAACATGATGATATGGTCAAGGCTGAGAAAATTTCTCTTTCCATGTTCATGGGAACAGACAAATATACTGATGTACGCAGACAGGCTGCCCTTCCAAAAGATGTCCTAGTTGAAATTAATAAACTAGCAGTTGCCTCATGGAAAAATTTACCTTCACCTGAGCACAAACCCACTAATCTCACTGATATACACCAACGCCAGGATGAAATGTACCAGGATTTTGTGGCTAGATTAGAAACTGCTCTGGATAAGGTTCTTCCATCCTCTGAAGCACGGGATTTGTTGTTTAAACAACTTGCATGGGAAAATGCTAATTCCCTTTGTAAAGAATTAATTAGACCCATAAGAAAAACTGGTACACTTCAAGATTACATTAAAGTTTGCTTAGATGCTTCCCCAGCGGTTGTTCAAGGCATTGCATATGCTGCAGCAATGAAAGGACAACCTTTCGCCGCTTTTGTTCAGTCAATGCCTCATGGGCGGCGTAACAATCAGGTTTCATGCTTTAGCTGAGGCCAGCCAAACCACACCTCCAAAAATTGCCCCAACAAAGCCCAAGTAATTGCTGAACTTAAACGCCCTATCCCACCAGGCCCATGCCCTCGTTGCAAAAAAGGTACTCATTGGGCCAACGAATGTCGTTCTAAATGGCATAAGGATGGCCATAAATTAACCCCTAATTCTAAACAGTCAATTGACTCAAAAAACTTCCAGAGGGGCAAGCCCTCAGCCCCGTAAAAGAAAGAGGGTCTCATCAACACCACTGGAGAACTACAGTAGTAAGGGTGCAGCATGATGATTCCTGGCGTGACCCTGAAGCTCCCAAACAAGAAAAGTTGAGCCCAGACCAGCAGGTAGAGGCAAAGGGGACCAGTATCTCCTCACATAAGAGGCTGCTACTTACAGCCTAGAGCTGTGTATGCACGTATGTGAAACACTTATTCCCCACCCACTCAAGACCAAAACTGAGATAACGACTGAATGCTCTCACTAACCAGAACCTGAAACACCTTAATAACAGGAGCAAGCACCCCTGGGGAAAAAAGCAAGGAAAACAATTCCAGGTTTGTGGGTCTGTCTCTACTATAGTCCATACCCAGCACTGTATTTTTGTTTAAAGATATTGCGGTGGGTACAAGGAGTTGACCAAACAGTTTTTGACCTAGAGAGGGGATCACTGTGGATCCCCATCACACAGCTTGGGAAACTACAGCACTGCGGGAAGCTTGAAACCTTAATGCTCACTGGACATCCCCTCAGTGTTCCACTGCCCCAGTTCTTTACTACCTACTAGCCTTTACTGGTACTATTGCTCTGGCAGCTGAACAGGTGCAAAGGCATCAGTCTGTAAAATAATAGACCCCAAAAGATCCTGGGTTAAAAAGCTAGTATTATACCCACCTTCTTGAAGAAGGGGTATAAAACCAGTTTATTGAGATAAGAAAAAGAAACTCCCCATTACAACCCATAAAAAGAAATTGAAGAGACAGAAGAATACATCATACATGCTAGAGCAAAAAATCCCTGAAAGAGCTCTCAATTCAATGGAAATGCAGAATATGCTTAATGAGGAGTCTAAGGTAACTACTACAACCACACTTTCCAAGTTAAATGGATGAACTAAAAGCAGGAACACAATAAAGATCAAGAAAATGTGATAGTGTTACAACTAGAACTAATGGATCTAAAAAAACTATAACCAAAATAAAATATATTGTACAATGGAGGGCTTCCAAAAGTAAACAAATGCAAGTAATGGAAAGAGTTCATGAGACTGAAAGCGAATGTAGAAGCACGATGGGCACAGGGCAGGATCTCTTTGACTGGAGCAGATGAGTGAAGGAGGAGTCCTGGAGCCCTCGGAGGCCTCTGCAGGCTTTTATTGGGATTACCAGGTACAGGGCAGGCAGGAGTGCTGAGGGGCCAGAGGCTGGCAGGCCTCCCAGCCCCCCGCAAGTCTTCACTCTTTCTGGGCTCTCTGGCGTTCTCTCATGGCCTCTGCTTCTCTGCTGGCGTCCCTGTGATGCTGCCCTTATAAGCCCAGTCTCTCAGCCCAGGTATATCCACCTACGTATGCCCACACCCCACTCCAGGTGCCCGCCATCAGGCATGCATTCAGGACCGCAGGGATCCATCATCAATCCTAATGGTGGGAGGGCAGAAAAGCCTGACACTTTACTTACCCTACAGCATACTAGCAGATAAGACACTACTAGAACAGAAAAGAGAAAAAAGAATCTGAAAAAATGAACAACACTGTAAGAACTCTGTGGGATAAACTAAAGAGAAATGAGATCTATCCCTGAAAAACAACAGAAAAAGAAAGGCATAAAAAATTTAATCAGCGAGGGCCTCCCCGGTGGCGCAGCGGTTGAGCGCTGGGTTGCGAAGCTGCCCGCGGCCTCTGCGCGCCTTTTCGATCCCCGGCTGCTCCCCGGCCACCAGAGGAGGGTCCCGCATGGCGCGCAGACCTCTCCTGCCGCCCGCTGCTCCCCTCAGCAGTGTACTTCGGTCCTTCTGCCTGCTCTGCTCCCCGATCTGGCTCTGGTGAATTCTCTCACCCTCCTGCACTTCTGACTGTACCCAGTGCATGTATAAACAAAAAACAAACAAATAAATAAATAAAAATAATAATATAAAAAAAATTTAATCAGCGAAATAATTTTTGAGAACCATCTCAATCTGGAAAATGAACAAGATTTCCTGATCCAAGAGACCTGAAGAGTTCCAAACTAAATATTACTAGACTCCCATTTTAACACACATTATAATTAAACTGTTGGAAGTCCATGATGGCATAGAGATACAAAAAAATCATACGAGAATGCTATGAACAATTACATACCAAAAAATCTGATTACTTTGAAGAAAGGAATACAATGTTAGCACAGTACAGTTTACCAAGACTACACTAGGAAGAAACAGGAGAGTTGAATGAGTTGATCACAAACATGGAAATTGAAACTGCTACCAAAAATCTCCCCAAAAACAAAAGCTCAAGGCTGGATGGCTCTAGGGGCAAATTACATTAAATTTTAAAATAATTCATGCCCATCTTGTTCAAATTATGTCTAAGAAAAGGAAATTCTTCCTAGCATATTTTATGATAATGTTAGGGTAATGTTAGCATTACCCTAAGACCAAAAACAAGAAAAAGCTCCAGGAAAGAAAATTATAGACCAATATCCCTGATGAATGCTAAATCCTCAATAAAATATTAACATTTGAATTCAACAATACGATAAAAGGATTATACATCATGATCAAGTTGGTTTTTACCAGAGGGTGATTTAATATATGTAAATTAATCAATGTAAGACATTACATCAACAGAAGAAAAAATATCAGTCACATGATAATACTAACAGATGCTGAGAAAGCATTTGATAAGATTCAATATCCATCCATGATAAAAACTCTAAACATGATGGCAATAGAAAGAACCTAGCTCGTCATAATAAAGGCCAAATACCCCTAGTCAATATAATACTTAATGGTGAAAAGCTGGAAGATTTTCCCCTTTACTTAAAACCACTAAAGATTAATTCATTATTAGAGGATTTAGCTGGAACAATCAAACAGCAATGGATAGAAAAGGAGTTCAAGTTGGAAAATAAGTGAAATTATCATTATTCAGACATTATGATGCTATATTGCCGGGGACCAGCCTCCAGCAAAATGTCGTGTCAGGGTTCCTGAAAGGATGAGACGGCGTCGGGAATACGAATGATCTGAAACTTAGGGACTGGGGAGAAGGGAATGAGAAGACACCGACACTTTGTGAGGTGTTAGTATCTTCTGCCGGAAAGGCTCAGCAGGTTCTTTATTTATACGTTTTTTTGCAAGCATTGAGATTACATTATCATGTGCATAGAAACAAAGCAGAAACAATCAGTGCATCTCTTTTTCTATGGGCTTTTGACCACTACATGCTCTCAGCAAGAAGGCAACCTTCAAGGCTAATAAAAAACTAAGCCTTACACTAGAACTCATTGTTTCAACCAAACAATAACCTAAGCCAGTAGATAGCCACCAGTACATCCCTATTAGCCAAAGCCTAAGCAAAAAAAGACTTTTCTTATTCTCATGGCCTTCACAGCAGGAGCTGGCTGCTACTCAGCTATCAGAACTTCCTTTACCTAGAAACTCCTTAACTCAAATAGCTTCATTTAAAAACTTTCCCAAGAAACTTCAAGAGAAGGCAAAAGAAGGACCCACTGTAATTATTGAATTGTAATGCTTGTCAGGCATGTTCAACAAACCGTCTCCCATTGTCAAGTGGGCCAAACTGCCCAACAACTAATTTCTAAACAAACAATTTTTCATGCTATTTACTTACAATATGCTGATACATATAATTTATTGCCTAATATACTTTCTGATAAATTTTTCTCTATGACTAAGAACAAAAAGCAAAGGAATGCCAGATCTTCAGCCCCACGGTGTGAGGCCCTTTCTCTTTGCTGCTTGTCAGTATCCTATCTGGCTGGAGCAACAAGGCCTCCTGCAGCACTATATATATAGAAAATCCTAAGACTCCACCAAAAAGCTGTTTATTAACAATTTAAACTCTGACCTAAAATCTAAAGATAAAATTTAAGAGAGAAATGAAAATCCTCACCTTTGTTTAAGTAGAAAAATAAAATTGCACAAGTACAAAATAGGAAATTCTGATTTAGCCATGTAAAAACTATCCAGAGGTTTTATGTCTGCCAAATCCAATATGAGTAAATATATATCAAACAGCCTGCATTCTGTGGTATTGTAAACATTGTGTTCCATACAAAATTTTTAATTTAAAACAATAAAAATAGACTAGCTATATGGCATAAATATTTTAAATAAGTGGTTTGATTTATTATTTCTCTTATATTTCTACAAAATTCTTGAGCAGATCACAATGAAGTGTTGTTATACAGGGTAATTCTTGTTGCAAGTTATAGAAAATCAGTTAGAAACTAGCTGAAACCATAAGGAACACTTACTGACTCAGGTGACCTAACTGCTAGATGGGCAGAGGTATTTCTGGTTTGGGGGCTAAAGACACCAGAAGCTAGAAAGCAGTTTTATCAGACACTGATCTCTTTGGGTGTCTGAGTCATACTGTAGACTGTCTTCTTCCACACCTTGGATATTGTGGTGGTCTGATTTACCACTGTTCAAGAAAACATTTGCTTCTCACAGTTCCTTGAGTCCAATTTGAAACTATGTTAGGCAAGACTCCCTGCCTTGGGTATACACAATGGCTACAGCTTGAGGGTGAGAGTGGGCAGAGATTGCTGGCCTTACTAAAATAACTAGGTTGGAATTGGGGTGCTTGGGGAAGAGAAGAACTTATGAAAGATGGTAGTTTCATTGTTTGCTCTGAGCAGAGTAAATGAAACATGTCCAAGTAGACCCAAAGCTACTCATTAATGAAGCTGACGAGACTGGAATAAGCAAGGCTAGCTGAGCATGAAAATCTAAATTAATAATTATGGTGGTTACAGTTTATATAAATAAAAGGAAGCAGACTTTCCAATGTGTTGACTACACCATGGTACTGAGTAATTTCGTATGGGTCATTGAACAAATTAGTGATTTCCAAAGAAAAGTGCAGATAATTTTTGTTCTGTTACTTCTTATATCAAAAAGTTTTGCAATGGCATAATAACAAGTCATCTTTTAAAATTTCATTTATTTATTGTTTTTTATATCTTTTGGTTAATTTTGAAATTTTAATTGGATTTGTTGCTGTTGTTTTAAATGATTTTTTTCCTTTTTTAAAACAAACAAGTAAAATACCCACCACCATCCATTATACTCCTTCACCTAACTCCCTGTACTCTGGAAACCTCAGTTTGGTTATCAGTGTCCTCTACTTTATTTTTATCTTGTTGTGTCTGTTTATTCACTTTATTTCCTTATAATGTATACATAGGTGAAATCATTCAGTATTTGTCTTTATCTTTTTGGCTAATTTTGCCTTATATATTTTCTAAGGTTCCTTCCATATTGCTGCAAATGGCAAAATTTCATCTTTCCATAAAGCTGAATCATATTCCATTATGTACAGATACTACATATTCCTTATCCTATTTCCTATCAGTAGACATTTACATTGCTTCCATGTCTTAACTATTGTAAGCAATGCTGCCATAAGCATTATGGTACAATACTCTTGCTTTGGCAAGGTTCTAAGACACCAAGTCCATACTGGTGGGGTGTACCTCATTCACCTCCCTCAGTTCCATGTCCAGTGGCTCCTACTCACAGGAGTCAATTTTTCTAAAAACTGTCGAATCTATTACCCCTTATTAGTACTACAAGTTTTAGGTCATGCCCTATCATTTCTTATTTTGATTAACATAACAAAAATACTAACAAATCTTAACATGACCATCTATTTTCCATACTTTAAGATTTTATTTATTTTTGTGAGGAAGAACTGGGGTGTAGGCTAGAAATACAGGGGGTGAGAGGATTCACCAGATACTGAGTGGGGAACAGAACAGGCAGATCTACTGAAATACACTGCTGAGGGGAGCAGTGGCAAGACTTGAGAGGTCTGGTACACCTTAGGTGGGTAGCTCTCTGGTGGGGGATTGAATTCAGGCCACAGTGGTGATCATGCTGAGATTTAACTCCCAGGCCTCCAGGGAGGCCCTATTTTCCGTATTTTAAAGCTGAGTGATCTTCTGAAGGCATGAATGAATTATTAAAAAGGAGGAGGAAAAAAGGAAGAGATAGTGGTTAATGATATGAAATGAGGCAGGATAGTCAAGAAAATAAATGCAGCCTGAGGAACGGTTAATGGGTTAATATCCTGTAGGAGATACAGTTTAAGTGATGGAGATAGATTCAGATGACAAGAGTTAATTAAAGAGAAAGCGAAGAAAGTAAAATGAAATTGCCTGTTGCCTAAAATTGTCTCCCTCATTTGTCTGCTGGAAAACAATTTTGACTTTAAAGACCAAATGAATGAGTCTTTCTTAGTATCTTTAGGCAAACTTGAGAATTTCCTTTTCCCCACATCAGATTGTCTTGTTGGTGCTTTTGTAATAGGGTGGTCCCCAGGAAAGGGGGAGTTTCCAGATTTCCTGCCCCACCCAAAGAAGGGTGGAGCTGAGCAGGGAGAAAAAGCTGCAGTGGAGATTAAGGAAGGAAGCAGGATGGAGAACCAGGAGACCTGGAGGAGGCGCATGGATCAGCGAGACACGTGAAAAAACTGCGCTTGCCTTTTGGTTGTGGACTGGGTGACACAGATGTGGGTGAGACTCGTGGGGAGGTGGCAATGGCGGTTTTTGTCTTGATTTTGATATTTTTTTCCTCCCAGACTTGTCTGGTTGTTTCTAATCCTTTTCTGTGGGTCCCCACTGAAAGATGCTTTAGACTTGTGGCAGGCTTTGGGGCCTTGCTTTACCCACGAGGGGACGGGTAACTTTGGGTGCTTGATTTAGAAACTATATTCTCTGCCTTTCCTGTATTGTTTCCTAATTGTATTAAAGTTCCTTTTCATTAAAGTCTCATATGTTTTGTGTTGATGCAGCTGATGGCAGAACATATTTAGAGCAGGCAGGTTTGCGGGGTCTGGGATGACCACCCTCTCCCCGCCCTGTGATACTTTTACAATGGAATTTAGTAAGTCCCTCTAATTATGAGAGTTTTTCATCACTTTCTGACGCTAGTCTGGGAGCCCTTAGGTACAGACATTATTTTGTATTTATCTTTGTATCCCCAGATCTCCACGTTTTAGCTTGATATAAATAGGTTAGGTTAATGCTGGTTAAATAAATAAATGAATGGTATTGAAAGCATTTATAACTTTGAAGTGATCTTAGTAAAATTAATTCATCCCCATCTAGCAGAAAGTTAATACATCAGAGTCTTTTGAGAATCTGTCTCCCTTACCAGCCTCAGGCAGAGTTAATATATATTGATATGGTACCCACTCACAAATTCTATCATATGGACCTCAAAATACTTCCATGATAAAATCAGATTGTATGCACAACACATTGTCAGCCAACAATTCTGCCTATTACCACCTGTGGATCAACGCATTTTGTGTGCAAACCTCTAATATCTTCAGGAGAGTTTAACTATATTCTGAAGTTACACCTCTTTTGTTCAGAGTTTGACACACTGTGGCTCATAGGCCAAATCAGTTTGCTTGTCTTTGTAAATTAAAGTTTTATCATAATACAGCCATGTTCATTAATTTACCTATTAAATATTTACATATTTCATACTATAACAGAATTGAGTACTTACAACAGATTATATATTCTTGCAAAGCTTAAAATATTCATAATCCTTTAGAGAAAAAATGTGCAGACCCTGCTTTCGTTGATCAACTAAAATGTGCAAGGAAACATGTAAGATGTGATGTCATGTTTTATGTATGTTAGACGAATAGTAAAATCTTTTGCTTTAAACTCTTAATATTATACTCAAATCATGTCTACTATGAAATCCATTTTCTACTTTTTATAGTCTCAGATATTTAAAGCAAAAAAAAAAAAAAAGAATATTATTGATGGAGGACAAGGAAAAAAAAAACTGAAAAGAAGGTGCACCACAAGACTGGAAACCTCGCTCACACAAGGAGGTGGGGGTAGAAGAGATTAGCATAGCCATTGACACAGTTGTGGGAACTTGCATCCTTAGGCATGGATGCCTAGATAACAAAGCATAACATCCAAGCAGGTATCCAAGGGCGGATCAAAAGGTAAAGATATGGAGATTGAACCCCTTGTAGACTCCTCCCTTTCAAATTCTACATAGTCATCCAAAATTAGCAACCTACTGACAGGCTTACTAGGAGTGAGCCCCTCCCAAACAGAAGAAGACTATCAGAACAGTCTCTACACAGGCTGGGGCAGCAATCCCACTGTCCACCTGTGACTACGCAGGTGCTTCTTTCACCAGCTCCTCTTCAGGGCAGCAGCTTTCTGCCTGCCCGTGATCTGTACCTGCCAGGACTTGTCTTCACTGACCTCCCTCAGCGCAGGCAGCTTTCTCCTCAGGGCCACCCGCCTGCAACCATGCAGGCCTCTCCTAGCAAACCTGTCCCTTCTGGGGCAGCTGTTCCTGCCCGTTTGTGTCTATGATGCAGTTTGTAGAGTGCGGGGTCCTTGGTTTCACTCTAGGAAAGTTTTCGCCAGAGCTCCCGTTTCAGTGACATGCGGTGAGTTTCTCCATGAGACAGAGACGTTAGTCATATTTAAAGAACAGGTTTATTAGGGAAAGGGACAGGTTTGCTGAGAGACCTGCATGGTTGCAGGCGGGCAGCCTTGAGGAGAGGGGCCTCCGCTGAGGGAGGTCAGTGAAGAGAAGTTCCAGCAGGTATAGTTGATGGGCAGCCAGAAAGCCCTGCCCTGTGGAGGGAGAGAGTTGGTGAAAGAAGCACCTGCATAGTCACAGGAGGGCAGTGGGAGTGCTGCCCCAGCCTGTGCAGAGACTGCACTGATATAGTCCTCTTCTCTTTGGGAGGGGTCACTCCTTCATGGAGTGGCCTGTTTGCTCCTGATTTGGGATAATTAGGCAAAACTAGGAAGGGACCAGAGATCCCAGGGTTGGCCCAATCTCCATATCTTTACCCTCAGGCCTGTGCTCCACTCCCTATAGCATCTGCTCCTGCTGGGGTCTCATGCCTTGTGATAAGGCATGGGTGCCTGAGGGTCACGACCTCTACAGCTGGGTTAATGGTCATGTTATTCCCCTCGGCCCCCACCTCCTTGTGTGAGTCAGGTGTTAGTCTTGTGAGGCCCCCTTTCCAATTTTTCTATTCTTGTCCTCCATCATCTATGCAAGTGTCTTTTGCTCTGTTGTCCCTTTCCCTAATAAAACTGTTATTTAGATATAACTAAACTCTGTCTGGTGGAGAAACTCGCCTGGGAAACTTGCCGCATGTCGCTGAAACGGGAACTCTGGTGAAACCCTTCCCAGAATGAACCCAAGGACCCTGCACTCCAAATCCACAGACTCCAAAAAACCACAACACTATCACATAATTCAGGATATTACTATTCTTAGGTAGCTCCTCACTGTTCTCCTCTGACACACATATGACATTTTTAAAGTTGTAGATGAAGATTCACTTATATTAGTAACTTCTGTTAAATTGTACTGAATTGCTTATTAAATGAGCATTATGATCCACATTACATCTGTCACCAATGTAAAAATTACACAGAGAGTGTAATCCCCTCATTAGCCTGGGGCCTCAGGGCGTGCCTGAATCTGCACAGAGGCCCTGAGTCCTTGCTTTTTCCTGTAGAGCTCTGACTTTGCTGAAAGATGTCTAGGAACTGATGTAGTCGGGCAGCTCCCTGCTGGCTGCACATCTGTACAGAACTCAGAAGCATTGTTTATTTCAACAGAGATCTGGAATAAATTATCCTTAATAATTGGACTCCTGAAATAGCTCTTTTAAATGTTAGACGATGATGAACTTGCATATTGTACTGTGGGAGTGCTCACATCTAAATCATGGTTCTTTTATGCTAAGCCCACAGAATTTAAGTACCATGAGACTTTTATCCTGTATTCCCAGGCCCTGAAGCAGTCCTTAGCATGTAGTAGCAACACATTAAATTCTCACTGAATAAGTTTATTATGTGACTTCCATCACAAATATGGGAGATAATAATGGGTATTTTTGAAGACCAAAAATAGTTTAAGCACCTTCACATATAGCATGAGTGCTTTGAAGCATTGTTTAGCTGTATTTAAAAGAACTGCCTGTGTGTGTGTGTGTGTGTGTGTGTTTAATTTTGCAGATAAAGCACAACATCATATGAGGGTAGACTTAATTTCCACATGGGATGAAGAAAGCTATGAGAGGGCCTCCCTGAGACACAGGGCAAGCTAGAAATTAGGCAGTTTTTGGGACAGTGCAGGAGGGGACCTCTGAAGAATTTAGGGAGGCTTCAGAGACAACCAAGGAAAAGTAACCCATTCCACTAGGAAAAACAAACATCCCAGGACCAAGGACAACATTGTTAATGCTAGTCCTGGTTTCCTTCAGGTGGTAAAGGGAGGCGGAGATTGGAGAAATGGAGAGTGGTTTAATTTATGGACACATTAGAAGGGCAGCTGTTTAACTTCAATGCAGGGATGCCCATCCAGAAGACTGGGCCATAAATTTAAAGATGCAACAAATGGAGAAAGAAAAAGCTGTTAGATAAGGAATGTGAAGATCCCCACTCAGTAGCAAATTAAGTGAGACAGACAAGAACTAACCAATCACAAAAAGACTGGTGGAGCTTTAGAATAATGAGGGAAAAAAAGTATATATTCCCTGAGACACGACTCCACTTTGGCTTCCTTGCCCCTCCCAGGCCTGGTTCCCTGGCCTGGGAGTCCCACTTTATTTCTGCTCTTTTTCTCCTCAATAAACTTTTTCTTCTAAACAAACTGCCTCTTCTCGCTTGCTTGCCTGAGCGTCTGCGAAGTTCCTGCTGCGGCTTCGTGAGACACCAACCCGTGGGGGATCTAGCGGCTGGGGCTCAGCGCTGCCCTGCAGCCTGGAATCCGTTCCTGGCTGGGAGAATAGGCCTGACAATTCCGGTATCATCCCCGGTGGTGCAGCGGTTGAGCGCTGGGTTGCGAAGCTGCCCGCAGCCTCTGCAGTGCCGATTCCATCCCCGGCTGCTCCCAGGCCTCCTGAGGAGGGTCCCACATGGCGTGCAGACCTCCCCTGCCACCCGCTGCTCCCCTCAGCAGTGTATTTTGTCAGTCTGCCTGCTCTGCTCCCCGCTCTGGCTCTGGTGAATTCTCTCACCCTCCAGCGCTTCTGACTGTACCCAGTGCTTGTATAGATAAATAAAAATAAATAAATCTTTTAAAAATAAATAAATAAAAATAAATTAAAAAAAAAAGAAAGCTATGAGAGTGTCACTCTTTTTTTTTTTTTTTAAAGATTTATTTATTTATTTATACAAGCACTGGGCACAGTCAGAAGCCGGGAGGGTGAGAGAATTCACCAGAGCCAGAGGGGAGAGCAGAACAGGCAGAGTGAAGAAACACACTGCTGAGGGGAGCAGCAGGCAGCAGGAGAGGTGTGCGCGCCTGTGGGACCCTCGCCCGGCAGCCGGGGATCAATCGAACTGGCGCTGCAGAGGCTGCGGGCAGTTTCGCAACCCAGCGCTCAACCGCTGCGCCACTGGGGAGGCCCGAGTCTGTCACTCTTAACCTAACAAGGAGAACAGGTCAGAAACACTACCAGATCAAAAGTTTTGTTATAGAGCAACCCCGATACAAAACGGGGTGCCTGACTGTGGGTCCTCACCCGCGCGCTTAAAAGGACTTATCAATGCTCTACTGCAGGCACACGTGAAAGGTTAATAAAAGGTTTATTTACAAGGGAAAGGGAAATGAGGAAATGTACAGCTCTGGGAGAAAAGTGGGAGACAAAGTTTTAAATGCGTCCTACCCGATCCGCCGATCAGGAATCCCAAAATGGCGCTCTGAGAGCTGGCCGCCAGCCAGGAGCGGTGAAGCCAGGAGGCGAGCGATCGCGAGCCAGAGAGCGAGCAAGGCCCACGTGTTTGGTTTTTATATCCAACCTGGCTGCCCAACTCCACCCTCAGGTCCCAGCCACCCTCCCCTTGGTGGTGATGGGATTTGTCTTTCCCAATGTCCTGATGGCTTTAGTCTGGAGTGGGGGTGGAGTCCACAAAGCCTGTATGAGATTATCTCAGGACATCCTTTCCCCCTAACAATTCCCCCCTTTCACTTTTTGCCACCATTTCCATGGTGATGAAGATCAAACATATGGATTCTGGGATACAGTCTCAGATGAAAATTTTCCAGGGTTCCAGTCTGAAAGAAAACGAATCCCTCCAGGTAGTGTCCATTGTGGAAAGCAAAAGTCCTCCATTCCTGGAAAAACAGTTCATCAGTCCCAGCCGAAAGAAAACATCTGGAGGCATTAGCTAGAACAAGACAGCAGATATGTCAAAAATCACAGGAAAAAAAAATCTTAAAATGGTTCAACTTATGTAAAGACAAATTCTCTCAACCTTGATCCCAAATTTTTTAAAACAGCATAGCAAAAGTTTGCAAACCAAATCTACTTTTAAACCATATTGCCTATTTTTGCATAAAATCACAGGGCAGAATAACTAAGCAGCAATTTTTAGCTGGCTCCGTTGGAATACTCCATATAGGATTCAGAGCGAACTGTTGACATCCGGTCTGTGTAGGCTTTTGGAAGAAGTTGGTCTCATCAGACTCCACCTGGGCTTTCCTCTTCTCGAGGGTACCAGGGACTTTTCGTTGGCCGGGTTGTCCAGTCCTGCCAATGGAGGCAAGCTTCCTCACCTTCTTTGGAGGTCTCTGGAACCCTACAAACAAGGCAAACAGGTTCTCCTCTTCTTGGTTCAGCTCTGTTTCAACTTTCTGGAAGAGCTCCACACACAAAGCCACACAATGAAACTTATGTCCAATTTTTTTCAGTTTAAACAAAATCCCTATGGAAGTTATGCAAAAACAGACTCTGAGATAAGTAGTAAAAGATTACTACCACTATTTTTATGCCGTGTTGGTATCAAGGGGAGAGAAAATGCAAACACAAGTTAGCTTTGTTGGAAAAAAATTACAACCTTGCTGCAGATCCTGGTCACCAAAACAAGAAAACTTTGTGGATTTAGAGCAAAATGCAAAAAAATCATCAGTATTATTATGTCAAGGAAAACTTAGTAAATATGAGGTGTATTTCCAAGTCTATTCAGTCCTTAGTAGAAAAGTTTTACTCTCAACAGTTCCATCAATAGGAATCTGTTGAGACCTTTTCTCCCTATATTTTCAGAAACAATTTCTGTAGATGTGAAACAATTGAATTATAATATTACAAGGTGACAATCACCATTGACAATTTACATACATACCAGATACTACTGTTAACATTTTGTACATACCAAAGTTTTACCATTTTCCCAAGTGACAATGCTTCCCTTCCAGTTTTACTTCATTAGGTAAAATCCAAATAGAACAAATTCATCTAATGCCTTTCCCAGGAGGAAAGGGAGAAACTTTGTGGAGTGTCTCAGGAGCTCTACTGAGGTTCCACAAAATTTCCTTGCATCAGCCAAATGACAGGCTACCAAATTTGTACTTGAATTTAGATTTCTGGGAAGCTTTGCCATAAATATCAGAAAAATAACAGAAACAACAATGTTCAATCTCTATGAAGGCACCGGCTTAGTTCAGTAGCACAATGTTGACAATCAAACCATAACCTTTAGTTTTTCTCATAACTGGAGACTCTTTTTTTTTTTTCAACGTCTATGGGCACCATGTATACCAATTTGTCAATCACTTGAGGTCAAGACAAGGACACAAGGAAAGGACATACAGACATACAACATATAGACACAAAGAGCTCATTAGTTACCATTTATCACGCGTGGGATATCTCATGCAACTGCAGTTTCACTCATTGGCCAAAGCAACAAAAAGAAAGCAGAGAAAAAAATCTCAAAGGTAAAAAAAAACAGAAAGTTAAAAAAAATAACAAAATCAAAATCAAGATTGAAAACCTTTCTGTGTAAAAAAAAAATAGTGGCACCATACGCATGATCCTAGATGTTATTTCACGTCTCCTAAACTTTGAAAAGAAGAAGATTGGTTAGAGCATGTTAGTTTTCTCAGGGTTTCTTCAGGAAAAAAAAAATGAGTCCTTGGGTATCCTGCAACAATAACTGGAAAAGAAGTCAGTAACATTCAAGTTTTTGTCTGTTTCTTAAACAAATATCTCAAGTCCTCAATGGGTTCACAAGACCAATGGGACTTCGTCTCTGGGTCAGTTCCTCCTGGGGCTTTCTTAACTCTGGAATGATGTACCCAGGGTTTTATGCCTGCAAGTTTCAGAGAAGTATGTGTGCTCAACAAGACATCATAGGGACCAGTCCATTTTTCTGACAGCTGGTTTTGAGCATCCCCGCTCTGCCAAGTCTTCAGTAAGACCTGATCTCCAGGTTTGAAGGGATGCAATGGTTGATCAGGAGGCATAGAGATCCTTGAGGTTGCAAAGTTATGAATCACTGCCAGAACCTCCTGGATGTGTTTCACATATTGCGTGATCCGGCAATCTTGTGTTATTTCCGGACTGGCTTTCAGAACTGAGGCCTGAAAAGGTCTTCCAAACACAATCTCAAAGGGGCTTAATTGTAGCCCACTTCTAGGTGCCACTCTTATGCGGAGGAGGGCAAGGGATAGTACCTGGTCCCAACGAAGTTGTGTTTCTTGGCACAGTTTTGCCAAGGTTTTCTTCAAGGTGTGGTTCATCTTTTCTGTTTGCCCGGAAGACTGCGGTCTCCATGCAGCATGCAATTTCCAGTTTATCTGTAACGCACTGCTCACTGCATGGGTGACGTCAGAGACAAATGCCGGCCCATTATCACTCTGGATAGAGTCCGGCAACCCAAAGCGAGGGATTATCTCTTTCAGTAGCTGTTTGGCAACCTCGGAAGCTTTTTCCGTCTTTGTGGGAAATGCTTCCACCCATCCCGAAAACGTGTCGACAAAAACCAAGAGATATTTGAAATTGCCTGTTGTTCTAGGCATTTGTGTGAAGTCCACCTGCCAGTCCTCAAAAGGACACTTGCCCCGATATTGAACCCCAATGGCTTTAGGGTGGGAGTCAGTCTTGGGGTTATTCCTGGCACATAATTCACAACCTCTGGTGATCCGTTGTGCTATTTTGTGTAAATACGGGCCCTTCAAATATGGGCGCACTGTTTCTAATAAGGCATCTCTCCCATAGTGAGATCCCTCGTGAAGATGTTTTAGCACCGGGTACACCAGGGCCTCCGGGAGGAGGATCATCCCATGAGAGTTTACTCTCCAAGTAGAGCTGGGATCAAACTCAGTAAATCCCCATGCACGAGCTCTCTCCTCATCCCGCTCGGTGTATTCAGGAGCATACTGAGTCAGGTCCACAAGAGGGATGAGTGCACCCTGGAGGGCAGAATGGGCAGAACGGGCAGCGACCTTAGCCACCCGATCGGCTGCCCTGTTGCCCTTTGCCATGTCAGACCCACCCTTTTGGTGGCCAGGACAATGCATCACGGCAACAGCTGATGGTAAAGCTACTGCCTTTAACAGGGCCAGGATTTCTAATGGATGTTTGACATCCTTGTTACTGGCAGTAAGAAGTCCCCGCTCCTTCCAAATGGCCCCATGCATGTGGAGAATCATAAAAGAGTACTTGGAGTCGGTAAATATATTGACTCTTTTACCTTTCGAGAGTTCCAATGCACGGGTCAGGGCTATTAATTCAGCTTTTTGCGCTGATGTACCTGCCGGAAGAGCCTTGGCCTCCACGGTGTTCTGGAGCGTCACCACTGCATATCCAGCACATCGACGGCCCTGGTCCATGAAGCTGCTGCCATCTGTAAATAGCTCCCACTCTGGGTCTGGCAGAGGCTGGTCAGTTAGATCTGGTCGGCTAGCATACACTGTGTCTATGGTTTCTAAACAATTGTGGATTAAAGTGTCATCATCAGGTCCATCTGCATTGCTTGGAAGCAGTGTGGCGGGATTCAGGGAGTTAGAAACCTGCAGCTTCACATTAGGATTGTCTAACAGAGCTGCTTGATATTTTCCCATTCGCCCGGCAGTCAACCAAAGTCCACCCTTCTGCTCCAGCAATGTCAAGACCTGATGTGGCACACACACAGTGATGGGCTGTAAACAGAGAAGTGTAAACTTCTCTGTCTCGTGTAGGAGGTCACAAGTGGCAGCCACAGCACGCAAACATGGAGGCCATCCCTTAGTGGTGTGGTCCAATTGTTTGGACAGATATGCAACGGGCTGCATTTCTGGTCCCAACAATTGGATTAGTACTCCAAGGCCAACACCCTGTCTCTCATGTACATAAAGTTTGAATGGCTTCCTAAGATCTGGAAGCCCTAATGCTGGTGCTGAAATCAACTTTACTTTTATTTCTTCAAAGGCCTTTTGACATTCTGAGGTCCAAGACAAAGGTTCAGAGTCCAGGCCTTTGAGAGCATCGTACAAGGGTTTTGCTATTAATCCAAAGTTAGGAATCCAAATCCTGCAAAACCCAGCCATACCCAAAAATCCACGCAACTGTTGCCGGTTGCTGGGGACTTTAAGGGCTGAAATTGCTTGTTTCCTTTCTGTCATCAAGCTCCGTCTGCCTTTCCTAATTTCAAACCCCAAATACGTCACCGTTTGTTTACAGATCTGTGCCTTTTGGGGTGACACCTTATAGCCACATTCTGCCAGGTGGTTCAGTACCACTATGGTATTTTCCAGACAAGATTTGTAGTCTGGACTTGCAATCAATAAATCATCTACGTATTGCAACAAGACGCCCTGGTTTAATTGAACCTTCCTGAGATCCCTGGCCAGTATTTCCCCAAAAATAGTTGGGGAGTTCTTAAACCCCTGTGGAAGCACAGTCCAGCAATACTGGAGAGTGCTCTTGGACTTAGGGTCTTGCCACTCGAAGGCAAAAAGCGGTTGATCCTGGACATCTATTGGGATACAGAAAAAGGCATCCTTCAGGTCTAATACCGAAAACCACCCAAAGTCACCAGGTATGGCAGTTAATAAGGTGTAGGGATTAGGCACAGTGGGATGTAAATCCCGAACAATGTCATTAATGGCCCTTAAATCTTGGACAAAACGGTACTCGCCTGTATGGGGTTTCTTCACTGGCAGAATCGGAGTGTTATACGGTGAGCGACAGGGCCGAATGAGTCCAGATTGAAGGAACCTTTTCAATACTGGCTCAATTCCCCTCAAGGCCTCCTCTTTTAAGGGGTATTGCTTCCTCCTCGGGGTTCTGCTCCCCTCTATCACTTCTATTTTTACAGGCTCCGCATTTTTCGCACGTCCTGGGGTTCCATCAGCCCATACCCATTTACTTACTCTTTCAACAATTTCTGGAGGTAAAATTTCACCTTTCGGTGGAACATCTTGAGTAAGTAACATCTGGAACCGCAGAGCATGCTCTGGAGGCACCTGTAGGTGAAGCCTCTGATGTTTTGGTGAGAATATAATTCGTGCGTTGAGCTTACTTAAAAGGTCACGACCAAGGAGAGGGATTGGACACTCTTCCATGTATAGGAAGCTGTGCTGGAGCTGTGTGGTGCCTAGCCGGCACTCCAAAGGTTGCAGGAAGGGTGTCTGTTGTGACTTCCCTGTAACCCCAATGACTGCTGCAGTCTTTTTGCTCATTTTAGTTAATTTCGAATTCAAAACTGAGTATGTTGCTCCAGTGTCCACCAAGAAATCAATCAGACGATCCCCCACAGCGAGGGTTACCCGGGGCTCTGAGGGGGTTATTCTAATGGGCTTCTCTAGATCTAGTGGAGCCCCCGGGCACCCCTATTCTGCATCTGAACTTTCTCCATGAACTATCATCTGTCTCCTCTCCTCTGCACTTGGTTCTAGATTCCTTCTACTCTGTCTGTATTCCCTCCTATCTTCACCTGAGGCTCTACCCTGTGCTGTCATTTGTCTCCTGTCCTCTGTACTGGGCTCTCGATTCCTTCTCTGTCTGTATTCCCTGTCATCATCTGAGCCTCCACTCTGTGCTAACATTTGTCTTCTTTCCTCTCTCCTTGGTTCCTGGTTCTGTGTGCTCCTTCTATATTCCCTCCTGTAACCCCTACGTGAATCATCATGTCTTGGGGTTCTCTGTCTTCTATCCTGCCTTCTATAATTATTGCGTCTGCCGCTTCCCTGTAACCTGGGACAACTGTACTTCCAATGTCCCTCTTCCCTACAGAAAGCACACTGATTTCTTCCTAGGGGTTCACGTCTCTGTCCATTATTGTTTCCTTGAAACCCTGTTCTGTGTTCTCTTTGTAAAAAAACAGTCGCAGGTTTCGGTCTCCTGTGCTCTCTATTATTATAAACCCTGAATGCCAGGTCTACTACCTGGGACGGACTCATCTCAGTGACGCCGTCCACCTTAGCTAACTTTTTCTTTATGTCTGGGGCACTATGGGTAATGAAAGCCGTAGTGATCAGACGAGCATTTTCTGGGGCATCTGGGTTTATGTCCGTGTGGTTAGTGTAAGTTTGAATAATCCTCTCAAGGAACTCTGACGGATCCTCATTAGCTCCTTGCTCGAGTTCCAATATTTTGTTAAAGTTTTTTTGTTTGGGGATCCCCTGCTTCAGTCCTACCAATAAGCATTTTTTATAGAGATCCAACATCGCCGTTCCTCCATTGTTAGGGTCCCATCCAGGATCTCTCTCTGGGACAACAACCTCCGGCTCTGGGGACTGCCTATCCTGTTGGTGGAGACGGTCAGCCTCCTCCCTGGCTTTCCTGAATACCATCCTCTGCTCATCCAGCGTTAATAAAGTATGCAGCATGGACTGTATATCTGCCCAGTTAGGGCGGTGGGAGACAAAGATAGAGGCAAACAAGTTCGCCATCCTCTGAGGAGCCTGCCGGTACGAGGGAACAGAGCTCCTCCAATTTAGGAGGTCCGCAGTACTGAACGGATGGTGCGACCAAAAGTACCCAGCAGGTCTCCCATGTTCATTTAAGCCACCCATTGGCATCTGGCGAAGGGGAAACTGCCCTGCCTCAGGTTGATCCTTCCTGCCAAAATGGGTGCCGAGTCTAGTGTGGGGAGGGGACGCCATTTTAGTGTCCTCCCCAGAGGGCAGTGGAGGCTGTGCAGCCTCAGGGGTCTGCACGGGAGGGGCTTTGTCACGTGGAAGAGGATTTTGTCCTCGTGTATTTAAAGTATTTAAAATATGATGCTCCTCCTCTTCTAACTCTGCTCGCTGGCTGTCCTCATGGAAAGGGGAAGGTCTATCCTTTCTCTGCACCATTAGCCTAGCCTTCGCCTCCGCCATATCTAATTTATGGAGGGCGGCCTGCATCTGGTCCTGCATACCTTTAAAAGCTGACTCAAAAGTCCGATTTTGTTGTTGCACTTGATACAGCATGCTTTGATAAGCTGACTCAAAAACATTACGATTTTCATCCCTTATACTCTTAATAGTTAAATCAAAAACCTGATTTAGTTGTTGTATGGCCACATTAAAAGCCTGAATTTGTTGTTGCACATTCTCAGTATGTGAAGTAGAACTTCTACCTCTCACAGAAACAAGAATGTAGCAAACTGCGCTTACACATATTACCAAAAAACCACCCAGAAGCACAGTCTGTAAAGGGATGGCTTGTAAACCACCCATGTATGTATACAATAGTAAAATCACATGCCATACACCAGGCTTCATCAAATTATTTATATTAATGAAACTGGTGGTGATATTTAATGGAAGAAGGCTGCTCAAATTCAAGGCCGGAAGGAAACTGAAAGAACTCAGGCTAGGGATGAAACTGTATAGGCTCATGGTTGAGGCCATATTTGAGTCAAAACACACCCACAAGGGCTGTACACACAGGGAAAAAAACAGACTTTTCAGGACTAGAGACAAATATTATACTGCTAGTCCTGCGGAACTAGTGCGCTTATGGTGACCAACGCAAGGAATGTTACTTTGGGCTGGTCAACCGCGGGTGTAACTTGGAAACCACGCTGGGCGCCAAACTGTTATAGAGCAACCCCGATACAAAACGGGGTGCCTGACTGTGGGTCCTCACCCGCGCGCTTAAAAGGACTTATCAATGCTCTACTGCAGGCACACGTGAAAGGTTAATAAAAGGTTTATTTACAAGGGAAAGGGAAATGAGGAAATGTACAGCTCTGGGAGAAAAGTGGGAGACAAAGTTTTAAATGCGTCCTACCCGATCCGCCGATCAGGAATCCCAAAATGGGCTCTGAGAGCTGGCCGCCAGCCAGGAGCGGTGAAGCCAGGAGGCGAGCGATCGCGAGCCAGAGAGCGAGCAAGGCCCACGTGTTTGGTTTTTATATCCAACCTGGCTGCCCAACTCCACCCTCAGGTCCCAGCCACCCTCCCCTTGGTGGTGATGGGATTTGTCTTTCCCAATGTCCTGATGGCTTTAGTCTGGAGTGGGGGTGGAGTCCACAAAGCCTGTATGAGATTATCTCAGGACATCCTTTCCCCCTAACAGTTTGACTTGTATTTGTTTACTTGTTCTATACCTATCAGAAAATCAATGAGGCAAAACAAATAAAAAAAACCAAACAACTAAATTTTAAAACAACCAGCCCCTTCCTAGAAGGGTAGTCCCACAGCTGTATTCATCCCTAATAACATGTTGGAAGGATTATAGAAATGAAGGGAGTTTGTTTTAAAACAAACTTTCAATAATTGTACATGAACTGGCATAATAGACCACAAGATGCTCAGGAACAGAGCTGGTCTATGCTTACCAGCTTGCATTGGGTGTAGAGGAATAGTACATTGGACGTGGTGCTCTTGTCATTTTTGGAGTTCTGTGGGTTTGGAGTGTGGGGTCCTTGGGTTCACTGTGGGAAAGGTTTCACCAGAGTTCTCGTTTCAGCGACACACGGTGAGTTCCCCAGATGAGTTTCTCCACAGAGACAGAGAAGTTAGTTTTATTTAAAGGGCAGGTTTATTGGGGAAGGGATGAAACAGTGAAAGACACTTGGATAGACACAAGAGGGCAGAAAGAGCTGCACAGAAGGGACAGGTTTGCTAGGAGAGGCCTGCACGTTTGCAGGCAGTCGGCCTTGACAGGCCACGGGCAGGCAAGAAGGCTGTTGCCCTGCAGAGGGACAGAGTTGGTGAAAAGAGGTACCTGCATAGTCACAGGTGGGCAGTGGGATTGCTGCCCTGAGTCAGTGCAGAGACTGCACTGATAGTCTTCTTCTGTTTGGGGTGGGGGGGGGTGCTCACCCCTTGTGAGCCATCAGTTGGTTGCTAATTTTGGATAACTGTAGAATTTGAAAGGGGCCAGAGATTCTACAATGGGCTTAATCTCCATGTCTTTACTCTTGGGCCTGTGCTGTAGACAGCATTCTGATACCTGCTTGGATGTTATGCTTTGTAATCTAGGGGTCCAGGCCTGGGGATACTAGCCTGCACCTCGGGATACTAGTTTCCGCAACTGGTTATGCTAATCTCTTCTGCCTCCCCCCTCCTTGTGTGAGCCAGGTTTCTGGTCTTGTGGTGTCTCCTTTTTAGTTTTTGTTGTTTTTTTTTTTTCTATTCTTGTCCTCCATCAGTGCCAGGGAAGGAGAACTAAGAAATATCCTCTAGAGGTAAACCAAGTCTTCTCCAAGTATAAGAAATTGTCCCGTTGAAAACAGAGCCAGAGGGGAGAGATAAGAGAGATTTTCCAAAACTTGTGAATTTCATTGACTGGAAGGCAGTAGCCCATTAAAGGTTGGGGGCAGGGCAGAAAGCAAAAGCTTCCCCTACCAAAAGCATGGGGCTTTTACCAAGGTAGCAGCTGGTAGTACCTGGAGGCAAAGTAGGAGAATTGAGAGAAATGGGAACCAGACCTTTAATGAGTTAATTGCAGTTGCCTATTGAAAGCTGGGGTAAGGGCATGCAAGTGGAAAGTAATGCCCCAATCCTTCAAAAAGTGGACTAATTATTACATAAGAGTTATAGAGGAAAGAAAGCGCCATCGGAACCCAAAAATTGGGTGGCTGGGCTAAAAATCATAAAGAGGATTCCAAAAGCTTAGAAAGCAGGAGCCAGGTTATAAAACCTGGAGGAATTCAGTTTTACTGGTTGTAGGTAGGATTCCAAGATATACTGTAAGAAAAGCACTAAACCCACTCTTAAAACTCAAAAAACTATTCCTGAACTGAATGTAAATAACTGGCAACAAAGCTCAGAACCAGGCCAGACTATAGATCAATCAGATCCATCCATTCCCCAATCATGGAGCATTGATATAAAGTAAGGTGTAGCAGTAGGTTGGCACAGGGCAGGATCTCTATGATCCAAGCAGATGGGTAAAGGAGGAGTCCTGGAGCTTCTGGCTTTTATTGGGATTTACCAGGTACACAGCAGGAGGGGTGCAAGTCTTCGCTCTTTCTGGGCTCTCCGGGGTCCTCTCTCATGGCCTCGCTCCCTTTCTTGTCTCTCTTTCACTCTGCTGTTCCACTGGCGTCCCCGTGACACCTCCCTTATAAGCCCAGTCTCAGCCCAGGTGAATCCCATCTACATACGCCCACACCCTACTCTAGGTGCCCGCCATCAGGCATGCTTTCAGGACCACAGGGTTCCGTCATCTATCCTAATGGTGGGAGGGCAGAAAAGCCTGACACTTTACTTCCCCTACATAAGGCCAAATCATTTCATAGGAATACATATTATTTGTTTCCATCTCTATTATCTTTTAAGCTACATGAACTGTGTACAACAACAACAACAACAAAAAAAAAAACTGTGAAATAGTAGTGATAGAGGCTAAGAATAGAAAATTGGGGGGACCTCCCTGGTAGCACAGTGGGTTGAGCACAGTGCTGTGAAGCTGTCCACAGCCTCTGCAGTGTGGGTTTGATTCCTGCCCAGCCAGGGAGATTCCCACATGGCGAAGCAGACCTCTCCTGTTGTGCCCACTGCTCCCCTCAACAGTGTATTTCGTCAGTCTGCCTGTTCTGTTCCCTGCTTTGGCTCTGGTGAATTCCCTCACCCTCCTGTGCTTCTGACTGTACCCAGTGCTTGTATAAATAAATAAATAAATAAATCTTTTAAAAAAGAAAGAAAGAAAATTTGAGAAGGAGGCATCACAAGGCTAGAATTGTTAATACTGGAGGTGAAGGTAGAAATGATTAACATAGTCGTCAAATTTACAGGGCAACCCCAATGTGAAAGGGGTTGGCCTGACTGTGGGTCCTCACCTGTGCACTTACAAGGGATTTATAATGAGACTCAACTGCAGGCACACACAAAAAAAGGGTAATAAATTGTTTATTTACAAAAAGGGGAAATGAAATGAATAACTCAGGGAGAGAGATAAATTGGTGAATGCGTCCTACCAGTTCTGCTGATTTAGAACCCCAGCAGCACGCTGAAATCAGGCAAAAAACCAAGGGCCCCCAAGACCCACATGTCTGGTTATATACTGAACCTGGCTGCTTAATTCCACTCTCAGTTCCCAGCAATCCTCCCTTTGGTGGTGATGACATTATGGGATTTGTAGTCCTTGGTGTCTTGGATCTCTCTGGTCTAGGGTGTGTGTAGGGTCCATAAAACCTATTTGTGGAGTTTCTTCAAGACATTCATCCCTCCCCAACAATCCCCCCACTTTCATTTTTTTGCCATTTCTATGATGATGAAGGTCAAATGTGTGGATGTGAAGTTATAGAAAATTAAGTGTTTGAGGTGCAGACTGAGGTGTAGACCAGATTGGGATATAGAGATTAAGGACCATTGTGAAAAAAAAAAAAAAAAATCCCAGAACCTTTCAAATTGACATAGTCAAAGCAAATATAGGAAAAAATCCTTAGGTGTCAACCCTAGAAATAATTAATTTAACAACAGTTAATAATCCCACAAAGGAATGTTCAAAGTCCAAGCTGAAGAAGGACTTTGGTCCTTCTTCGGTCCTCTCAGATTCCATCTAGTTATTCAAGTTAAAAAAAGTTAATAATTCCACAGAGATGAGCCCCCTTCCCACTGAAAGACAATGATAAAACACAAGGCGTCCCCCTCCAAGTGCAGCTCTTTCTGCCCTCGTTTGTCTATCCAAGTGTCCTTTACTCTTCTTTCCCTTTAAAATAAACCTATCCTTTTGAATATGTCTAAACACCCCTGTCTCATGGAGAAACTTGCTGTATGCCACTGAAAGGGGCATTCTGGTGAAACTTTTCCCAGAGCTAACCCAAGGACCCTGCTCCCTGAACCCAACACCTCTCCAAACCAACGTCAGACAGGACTATGTTCATGGATGAAAGATTCAGTATTGTCAGCAGACTTTTTTTTAGGAAATGACAATTTCTGGAAGGACACTGTTAAGAAAATAAAACAAGAAGCAACAGATGGGGAGAAAATATTTTCAAAGCTTATCTCTACTGTCTAGAATATGTAAAGAATTTTCAAAACTCAATAATAAACAACCCAATTGAAAAATTTGAACATTTTACCAAGAAGATATATATATGGCAAATAAGCACATGAAAAGATAAATAGGAAATGAAAATTAAAACCATAGTTAGGTAATACCTACTAGAATGGCTAAAATAAAAGATGTGGAGGAAATGCAGATTTCATATCCTGTTCTTTGAAATATAAAATGTTTCTAACTATTAGTTAAAATATTTCTAACTATTAGTTATTAGTGCATTTTAAAAAGACATTTTGACAGTTTCTTACAAAGGTAAACATACACTTACCACATGAACCATTTATTACACTCAGTGATAGTTAATTTTATGGCCCAAGAAGGCTGAGGAAGGAGGAATTTGCTTTCTGTTTGTTTCTTTTTTCTTTTGTCTTTAGACTTGGACTCAGATTGCAACTTAACATCATTGACTCTCTTGATTCTTTACCCTTTGGACTCACATTGGATTTAAACCATCAGCTCTCCTGTATCTCCAGCTGCCCATCACTTTTCAGCCTCCATAAACACGTAAGTCAGTTGCTTATAGTAAATCTCCCTCTGTGTGTTTAAGTAAATATGTGTGTATGTGTTCTTAGGTATCTATATAAGATCTATATAATATATATCCTGTTGGTTCTTTTTCCGGGAAAGAATATATTTTCCTAAGTGTTTATTCAAGAAAAACGAAAACATATCTATACAAATACTGTACACAAACAAATGACCATAGATTTATTCATCATAATAAAAAACTAGAAATAGCTCAACTATTTCAGGTGAATACATAATCAGAACATAGTATATTTACACAATTAAATCTTGGAAATAACAAAGGAAATACTTATATACACGACTATATGGATAAATCACAAAACCATAATGATGAATAGAAGATGCTAAATATAAAATATTAGATGCTGCATAATTCCATTTACCTAAAGCTTTAGAAAGAACAAATTAATCATGGGATCAAAAAACTGATTAGTGGAGGGAGCACTGGGCTACAAAAGGACATGAACATCCTTTTGAAGGTGATGGGAATGTTCTGTTTGAAGGTGATGGGAATGTTTGAATTGTGATGGCAGTTTAATAGGGATGTTCATCTGTCACACTGGTTAAATTTTATACTTTAAATGGATGGAATTTATTTTATGTAATTTACCTCAAGGAAGTAATTTTTAAAACATGGATATATACTTTTATACATGTTCAAGAAAATGCTTCGAAGGGTCACTCCAACAGACAAGTAGACTGGGAAATTTGTTTTTTCTCTACGTAGTTCCAGATTTTCAAGATGTTCTATAAAATATATTATCTGAAAAACTAAAATATAAAACAAAAATGTATAGCTTCATAAAAAAAAGGAAGTATAGAAACTTTTTTTTTTTTAATCTTAAATTTTATTTTTATATTCCCCCATACAATTGCAAATGCCCATTCTGACCCCAATCCTTCCCCTCCGCCCCCCCCACCCCCCAAAAAGTGTCTCTGGTTCATAGTTTTTTGTTGATTTTGATTTTCACTTTCTTATATTCATTTCCCTGGTCCCTTATTTAAGTTTTCTAGATTCCTGCTATGAGTGAGACCATCCGGTATTTTTCTTTTTCTTTTTGGCTTATTTCGCTGAGCATGATCCCTTCCAGCGCCATCCATGTTGCTGCAAATTGCATGTGTTTATCTTTTTTGAATGCTGAGTAATATTCCATGGTATATATGTACCACATCTTCTTGATCCAGTCATCTACTTTTGGGCATTTGGGTTGTTTCCATAGCTTAGCTATTGTAAACAGTGCTGCTATAAACATAGGGGTGCAGGTGCTCTTTGGAATTGATGTTTCTGTGTCCTTTGGGTAAATACCTAGGAGTGGAATTGCTGGATCATATGGAAGCTCTATGTTTAGTAGGTCCAGAAATCTCCACACAGCTCTCCATAGTGGTTGGACCAGTTTGCACTCCCACCAACAGTGCAGAAGAGTTCCTTTTTCTCCACACCCTCGCCAACATTTGTTGTTGCTAGTTTTTTTAATATGTGCCATTCTCACTGGTGTGAGATGGTATCTCATGGTAGTTTTGATTTGCATTTCCCTGATTGCAAGTGATGTTGAACATTTTTTCATATGTCTGTTGGCCATTTGCATTTCCTCTTCAGAGAAGTTTCTTTTAGCTCTTCTGCCCATTTTTGACGGATTCTTTTCTTTGTTGTTGCTGAGTCTCATCAGCTCTTTGCAGATTTTTGTGATCAGTCCTTTATCATTAGTGTTGGGTGCAAAAATGTTCTCCCAGTTGGTGGGTTTCTCTTTGTTTTGTTATTGTCTCTTTTGCTGTGCAGAAGCTCTTTAATTTGATGTAGTCCCAGCTGTTTATCTTTGCCTTCACTCTCACTGCTTTGGTGGATGAGTCTGTAAAGATGTCTTTTGATGTGCAAATCACGTAGTGTTTCGCCTATATTTCCTTCTATGTATTTTATGGTTTCAGTCTTATGTCTAGTTCTTTAATCCATTTTTGAGTTGATTTGTGTATGTGTGAGGTAAGTGGTCAAGCTTCATTCTTTTGCATGTAGCGACCCAGTTTTCCCAGCACCATTTATTGAACAAACTTCTTTGCTCCAATGCATAGTCTTTGCTCCTTTGTCAAAGGACTAGTTGACCATAAATCTGTGGGTTTATTTCTGGATTTTCTATTCGATTCCATTGGTCTGTATGTCTGTTCTTTTCCAATACCATGCAGTTTTGATGATTATGGCTTGTAGTATAGTTTGAAGTCTGGGAGTTTGATGCCTCCATTTCCTTCTTTTTTTTTCAGTAGAGCTTTGCTATTCGGGGTTTTGGTGTTCCATATGAATTTCATCAAT